>NC_046983.1:7323600-7528600 GCF_009769545.1 Cyclopterus lumpus | reverse complement strand
AATGTGTGTGTAATGAATGTTGCATAATGAATAACGTGAGATTACTATTCCTTATTTCATGGGTTATTTGGGATTTGTGGGCTACTGCATAGCCTTTATAAAAGAAGTATAATAAAAAAAGAATGCTGATTTGGACGAACGCTTCAAAGGCTTCAAAGCCTTGGGCTCAGCCCTATAGAAATCATTATCATGACATTTGTCAGATATCGACATATAACACAACATGGATCACAGTTTCAAAGCTGATGCATTTTTATTATATTACGTGTGTGTATCGTCCTTAAAAGCTGGATTTAACCAAATATTCTGCAGGTAAAAATCCAGTCAAGTGAGCTGTGGTAAGTTTTGCTTCCACTGTATCGTAGGACAGCCTTGATTCAAGCCTGCACTGCAGCAGTCCTCCTAATTAATTCACCAAAAAGACCCACCGACTCATGAAATACAGGCAAACTGTTGCTCCAGCTCCCAGCCGTACCGAACCGGTCTTCCCGGTATCGATGTCTTCCAGAGGGCGTGTGCAGAAGGTGGACGAGAGAGAACCCAACAAGAGATGAACACAGAGGAGGAAGAGGACGGATGAGAAGGAGTGCAGGAAGGAAGTTACATGGAGGCATACGCGCCACGCAGGGTTGGAGACATGATTTGGTGCGAGGGAGTTAGAGAGTGAGACGGAGTGCAGTGCAGGAGGAGGCAGATGGAGCTGCTTAAATCCTTGTCCTGAGCATTGTACCAATTGTGGCAGAGAGGCAGACACAATAGCTGAGCGGTCTCCTGTCGCTTCCATAAACAAGATAAATTGATGGGCCTCCCCCCCACCCCGCCCACTAACAGCCACAGTTTGTTTTTATTTCCTTCCAAGAGAGCGGAATGGAAACCCGCTCTGGTAAAACAAAAAAAAAAGAAACCCTCCGCTAAATATTCCGTCTCCACTCTCGGAGGCTTTCTCGATGGCATCTTGGATGAGTGGCATCATTTGATGCCATTGTCTCGTGTGAGTAGCTTTGACTTGTATTAGGAAGAAGTCTGCAGTCTGGCTCCCAAGTTGCTGAGAACAGACTAAAAGGGATGTAATTCAATCAGTGCGGTTTAAAAAGCCACCTCTTTACAATATGATTTGATTATTTTTAAGATAGACTAAACATGATGGGAGTAACCAGTATCGATTCTGACCGCATCTCCTCATCTCTCACAATCCCAGGGACATTTTCCTCAGACTATACCATTTCATTGTGATCGACATGAATGTTTTACACAGACACATCAAGCGCGGAAGAGCACAAAGCAAACTATTCAATCTGGGATTTGTCCGCCCGATAGTGAGCAGATATTTATTACAGCATCCCGATACTCGCAGAATGGGTTGTAGAATACGAAACGGCACCGGGAAATGCATTTAATAGCGAACCGGGACTGTTCAACTCAATTTCAACATATGATCCAAGTAAAAGTCTGAGCTGGACAGGAAATCTGCTAAAAAAATCTCATCCAACCGTTAGACGACCTTTAGAGACTGACATTTTTGCAGTGCAATCCCCCCCCCAAAAAATGTGTTTATTAAATGTGCCCTCTGTCTCCTGTGGTATTTACTCAGTGCTTGTCTACTTGTTGATGCAGTGTCGTTAGAGGTGATCTATGCTGCCTTCAGCGGAGTCTGTGATTTAGTGTGAGCTCTGACTGACACGGGCCGCGGCGGGGAGGGGGCGGGGTCATGTTTAATGGCTCTCTGACCACCATCCATCTTCCCGGCCAATCAATGATGCCATTCAGGCAGATTTTAATCCGATCAAAGCAGCCCCGTGCGCGGTAAAGCCTGGTTTTAAGAGACAAACAAATGGACGCCGTATTGTTTCCCAAGCGCAGTTTGGTGACGTCATCCGGCTGGTAAACGATGGCTTCCTGTCTCTCTTTCTCCCTTAACCGTGTGCCGCTACATTCATCTGAGGACACTCGGTTCACACTCCCGCTTTGTTCAGTGTCACAGAGACGTCCCTCGGCCCAAACTAATCGCCATCATCACTTTTATTCAGACACGAGACCAATAAAATTGCCGTGGCATGTATTTAAAGAGGTGCATGTCTGAAAGCGACTTAATTAAATGCGTCTCAATTATAGACTCTGGTGAGGTAGATGAACAGCAGCAATGATTAGTGGCTTAACTGATTAGTCAATGGACAGAATATGAACCTGTAATTATTTTTTTTAATATAATAATGAGTCTTTTTTTCAAGCCATAATTGTTCCAGCTTTTAGAATGTGAGAATTTGTTCTGCTTCTCTATGTCGTACACGGACAAATGAGCATTTGAAGGCTTCCGCTTGGGCTCTGGGAAATGATATGAATCATTTTCACTTCACTTCTGATATTTAAGAGACAAAAGCGGTGAATCGGTTAATTGAGAACATAAAATCTTCAGATCAATGTATAAAAAAACACAAACATGAGTTGGAGCCCTGCTTATATGCACCAGAGATTTTGCTAGTACCTTCAAGATTGTCAGCTGTCTAAAAATGTAATAAAGGAAGCAAGGAAAAAGATCTGAACGGAGACGTTACGTGTCCCGCTACTTGTCACATTTCCAGTGTCAAAGATTGCTTTAAGGGGAGAATTCGGCTCACAACTGCATTAGCAGAGGGTTAGGAAATCAATTGTGCAGCTCAGAGTGTGCATTGGAAAATGGTCAGCACTGATGTGAAGTATATGTGATTTGTAGTTAATGGACTAAAATGTGCAAGACTGCCAGTACGGTCTTTTCAGCTAATAACCCCGCTGACAGGCGTCCTTGTCAATCTCAAGCCCATAATCCATCTGTGTGCTTTGAATGGCTCTTATATTATTCATGAAAAAGTTTCCCTCTTCCTTTAAGGTCATTTATTTTCACTGCGAGTTGCTGCCCGGGTTGGTTTTAGTGGCCTCTGTGGTTCACATTTATGTGAGAACAGATGCTGTATTGATGTGTCTGTATTGTGTTTTAGATACCGTGTAATAATGGGTGATTATTTAAAGTGCATGGCCTCCGAGTGGAGGTATATTGATCCAAATCTGAATGAAAAAAAAATGGCACATTTAAGAAGTCTGTCCAGCATCTGGGAACGTGATTCATATTGCCTCACTATGTTGACGCCATGTAGATTGGCTTTGTGTCAAAGAAATAACTGGCAGTAAACAAGACGCGTTTTAAATGGTACTTTCTCCACCATCAGTTATGCACTCCACAATGACTTATAACATTTGCCAAGTCACACCCAGGCTTGTTGCCCAGTGCCCTTGCTTCGGAAAGTAATCCTTCCCTTCAAAGTCAAGCGTTCACCAGAGAAGCACATGGTCAGAATTGTAAATAAATCATCAAGTTGGGCCCAGACATCCCGCCAGGAGGAAGCCGCACTCTTCTGGCGGTAAAAGATGGGAGTGTGTGTCTAAGCCAGGCTCCTATAGAGGAAGTAAGCCGGCTGCTGATGAATGAGAGCCTGTGCTTTAATGAAGTGTGTTTATTACCGGGTGATCAGTGGGTAACGGACAGACCTTTCTGGGCAATATACCAAGAGCACATTACAAAGGGGGGAGGGAGTTGGAACGAAACAGAGGAAAGGAATTGTCGAAAAGGAGGGCAAAATACTCTTTTTAAAGGAGAAAGTTAGAGAAAAAATAAAAGGAAGAAGGTCGAAGCAAAGCAAAAACAGGAATATTCTATTTAACCCACACTAACACACATTCACTGGCATAGAGACAAAAGGGGAGAAAGTGAATACGGGGAGTGTCCGTAGTCAAAACATTTTTTATATCAATAACATTGCAGGCTCCATATAAGTGTAACAGGGTGAGGTATCACAACATTCACACGACGCCTTGCCAGACACACACACACACGCACACGCACACGCACACACACACAGACGTCACATTCAGTTTTCATTGTTAGTTTATTTACAGGCGGTGCTGGGAGTTCCTCTCAAGGTCATCTTAATGGACTTTTCCTCTCTCTCACACGCACACTCCCTCACACAACCGTGCAGGCTGCTACCCCCGGTGCCATAAATCACATTCGCACACTCACGCACATCCATCAGCGCGGGCGAGTCAGAATGACAAATAATGCCTCCAACAATAGGTCTTATTCATCAATAGGGCCATATGTTTTTCAGTGGTGTGAAAAAATGCAGAAATAATGCAGCGAAAAACGTATTCGAAACAAATATGCGTGACAAATGTTTGAAAAAAACTTCATCACAGGGCAAATTGAAGCTGACTATTTCTGGCAGCGGGAATGCTGTAAACTTTGTATTTCATAGAGCTCTGTTCTGTGTTATGTATTCTCAAATGAAACAAATCTACATTGGGAGTTGCAGTGTGTTGTGTGAGATGCAGAGAGACGCTTCACATCATTAAAACCGGTGCTTTTAATAGACACAAGGTTTGTGGAGGGTGTGCGTTTTAAAGAACACTTTGATACAAGATGGGTCTTATTTCGATAGTTACTTAGTCGTTGATATTTTACACATCGGGGGGGTGACGCACTAACACAAAAATGCTAAATACTTATATAATATAAACATGTATAATAATATTTTGCATCAAAACTATTCATTTTGCCAGTGATGCCAATTTGCGAGGGTTGCAACCCTTATATAAAGGTTGTAAAATATAAGGTTCAAATAGACTGTTGACCCAGAGCAGCGTCTGGCAACCTGGATTGTTGTGGGGCCTATAAACCACTGTGAGCTAATTTTTTTTGTTTCTTTTTTTTAGCAAAATGTTGAGTGAGCTGGAGTTCCCTCTGGTAAAAAAAGGCTTTTATTGTGAAAGGCAGGAACACGCTTCGCCATCTCGGTTCGGACAACGGCGCCCCCGCGTTGTTTTACACTGAAAAATGACTAATATTCCACAATCTGTGTAAAACTACTTATGACAAGAAAAACGTAATATAAAACCACACATATATATATGTATATATATATACATATATATATTATCAGCTGAAAAGCCACCAGTTGCTCAGCTGTAGTTCCCTGTTGACGCCACTACACAAGTCAACTTTTATTTTCATGCAGTAACCCTGAAATCACACACTTTGCTCTAAAGAGCTTCATAATCCTTCCATACGCGTGATTTTCGTTGAGCAACCGCGTGACCTCCCATTAGAATCAATTTGAATACACTCGAGCAGAAACTTAAAAAGGCCAAATGAGGGCTTCAGATTGGGGCTCTGATGAGGTTCATATAGGGCCGCCTCGCCACCCAGCACCGTCAACAATCTGCATTCAGGCACAATGCTGGCTGATTACTAATCAGAGACACTAAGAAACAGCCAGCTGCTCAGCCTATCACAGCTCTCTGCACGGCACACACACACACACACAGAGTGGAGCAGAATGCACACAGAGAGCCAAAAAAACAGTGATTGCATCGAGGTAAGGAAGCAGGCGTAATGCACATGATGTATGCGTACACAAAAGACATTCACACAAATTCATTTTATTCTTTTTTTCCCTGTGTGATTCTCACACAGACACACACACACGCACGCGCACACACACCTCTAACTGCCCCCAATCAGCAGCAGTGCCATGCCGAGATGAGAGGACCACACCTTGTTCTGAAAACAACTGAAATCAGTTTAAGGACACGTAATACCACAGAGTCGCTTGTGTGCCTCCCCCCTTCTCCCCCTTCCTTCTCTGCCTCTCACACATGCAGTCTCTCTCTCTCTCTCCCTCTAACTCCTACTTTTTATTTTTCATTGTGTACCACCTGAGCTCTTCAAGGTTGCCGCCACAATTTGGGTCATTCAGCTCGGCCCCATTTCAGCCACCCCGCACGAACACACACACGTACAATCACACACCTCTCCCTCCGTATTACCTGACACCGCCAGGTGGGAGAGACTCCATTACCGAGTTGAACTCCGACCCCGCTTCGAATGCCTGGCCAAAGAAGAGAGATGTGTGCTGTATGTGAGTGAGAGAGTGTGTGTGTGTATGTGTGTGTGTGAATGTGTGTGTGCGTGTGTGTGTGTGTGTGTGTGAGTGTGTGTGTGCGTGTGTGTGTGTGTGATGTGCAGCTCGACAGGAACACTGGACCCAAACGCCGTCAACGATGGAAAAGCAACTTTATTGCTAAACAGGATTCCAAAAACAGGCTTCAAAAACCAGGATACAAAACACGCACACAAGATCTTCAATGATCTAGACAAGACGAACCGACCAAGGGGAATGACATGAACAGGACTTAAATACAGAGGGCTGGTGCAGGTGATTGGACACAGGAGGAAACAATCAGGAACAGGGCAGACAATCACAGGGACAGGAAGTGAAGAGAAACAGAGGACACGAGAGACAAGGACTTCAAAATAAGACAGGAAACACGAAACAACACTACAGATCCTGACAGTGTGTGTGTGTGTGTGTGTGTGTGTGTGTGTGTGTGTAAGAGAGAGAGAGAGTCAGAGGAAATAGAGAGTAAGAGGCAATACACTGAAATGAGTCCAGCCGAAATGTTTTGTTCGTGAATGAGCATTCACATTTGTGTGTGCCTGTGTGTGTTTGTGTGTGTGTGTGTGTGTGTGTGTGTGTGTGTGTGTGTGTGTGTGTGCGTTCGTGCAGGGGTGGAGTTGGAGGGTTGTGCGTCTCTCAAATGACACCCCTGGCCATTATTAAGTCCAGTTTACTCTCAGGTCTCTGGCATATTTTCTCTCCATATGTTCATATTTTTCTCCTGAACACTCACCAACTTCTTATTGTTAATATTCAAGAAATACAACTACTGGCTAAGGAGTTTGCCCCTAAACATCACAATAACCTAGAAAGGCCTTTGTTTTGATTATGAAAAATACAATTTATCTGGATGGTGCTAGTTTCACCTCATCCATTTATTTTTCATACGAGCTGTATCGAGTTCGAATTCCGTATAATTTGCTCATTCGAGCGCGCAGCGAATGGCGCGGTTAAAGGGTCAGTTCATCCTGATTATTAAAAAAGCACATTCACTCACTTAACCACGAGGCGAGCAGATCATTTTTCATTTTCATTTCTTTTGAGATATCACTCTCTGACACTTCCTTAAAACGAATACTTCCCCCTAATGATCATTTGTATATAAATTGCTCGCCCCGTGTCACCTTCAATACTTGAAGAATCCAAAAGCGTGCCTCCTATTGTTAAAAGTATTTTTAGCAAAAATGCATGTGCTTGGAAAGTAGTGAGCCTACCACTGGTTGAATGAATTTGGGTATACAGATGGTCATTTTGAAGTCAATTTAATACATTGAGGTAAATAGATTTTTATTAAATAATTAGTCCCCCTTTCCCCCCCCAAAAAAGGCTGATAGTATCCCAAATTAAATTCCATTTCCTTCCACCATTGTGTTGGTGTAGAGGCATAGATCACTGAATCCATGCTATTTATAGGAAACACCTTGAACCTGGAGACGCTTCCTTCTCCTGTGTCTTGCCTCGTGCATTGTTTAATAACATGATTGAAATGATGGAGCAGCGGTTAGTTTTGGAATAAAAAGTAAAGGTAAATGCCACGGCTGAACAGTAAACAAGGCGGGAGCTCAAAGGGAATAGACTCGGCGATGCTGCCAACACGCTTTCGCTGACGCGTGGGGAACGCAATGCCAAAGCTACGCCGCCGCGTTTATCTGAGTGCCAAAGACGGAGGAAATGTTGGGAAAACAAAGATATCAAATATTACCAATCTAATCAGGACAAAATATGGTGCCTTTCTGGGTAACACAGCACGGCTCAGCTCCGTCGACAACAGAACCCCCTGAAGCGGAGTACCATGATACGGGGAAAGAGGCGAGGAGGCGAGGAGACGAGGAACGGGATTTGGGCTACATTTTGGTGTGAGCTCTCCATCAAGGCGGAGCAACAGCCTCCTTCTGTTTTTCTAAATGTGGACTCTTGCCTCTCTCTACGGCATGCCAAGGTGTGTCTGCCAGGAGGAAGATAAAGGAGATACCTGCTGCATATGGATCTATCTTCGCATGTCTTTTTTATTATGCATTCTGCATTTCTGGGAGTTTTTTGAATTTGTGTGGGGTGTGTGCGTGTGTGTGTGTTGAAGTTGGGGGAGGTGGCTGTGTGACAGAACACATTTGACAGAGGCAGGCAAAATGGAAGTCAGATCAGTCGCCGTGGTAATTGGGCGCCCTTGACGTTGTCATTTGCAGCGCCTGGAGCTGCCATTACAGCGTGTGTGTGTTGTTCTAAGTGTGTGTGTATGTGTGTGTGTGTATGTGTGTGTGTGTGTGTGTGTGTGTGTGTATACACAACATGTGCATGTGTGTGTGTGTCGGTGTGCTATATTCTTTTGACAGTCAGGCCAACTCCCCCATAACTTCTGCCTTCTGCATATAGTTTCACCTCAGCACGGATGACTACGATGTCTGTGCTGAGGACACACACACACACACACACACACACACATGCAGACACACACAAACACACACATGCAGACACACACACAAACAAACACACAAGAGCGCAGTCACACACACACGCACACACACACACAAACACACACGCACAGACACACACATTTGGGTGTGTCTCCAATTTATGGAGATCAGCTCAATAGTTAACGAGAAAAATCCATGCATGAATATTGGATGGAAACATGTGTCCAATATGGAGCACTCCCCCCACCCCCACACATGCATGCCCTAATTGTTATAGATACCACCCCCCAAAACAATTAATTATCACACACTGTCCATGTCACACACTTTATTACCTCAGGGAGAAGCAGCACGTGTGTGTGTTTTTTAACTGAATGTGTGTGTTCAAACTTGTCTCTTAAACATGATAATAATATCCAACCCTTTTGTATCAGCACACAGAGGGAACATACACATTGTGAAGAATATTTGACCTTATTCACAGCTCCGCATATAGTTAAACAAATTGCATCACCTAAAAGGGCGGCTGGCTCACCGTGGACCAATCCCTCTCACATAATGCACACCTAGTGTGCCCTTCTCTTAACGAGCAGTCAGTCGGAGAAAGAGATCTCAGTCAGATATAGAGCCGCTCGAGAAGTTGACTTTTCTCTCTCTCTTGTAGCAGGTTGTGTTGGAGTTAAAGAGTTAAAGAGAACTAAAAGCTCTGTCTTAGTGCACGGAGCTTCCCGGTAGCACAGAGCTCTGTGCTCAGTATGCTATCACGAAAGGGCGAGCCGGATTTGTTCTTTTCTACTGCTACAAAATGTGGAATGACATCAAACAACTTACACCGATAGCCCATAATAACCTTTTTTTCTTCTTCTTCTTCATTTGTAGGCCTATATAAACAAATACATACATGAATAGACTGTATCATATGCCAACACATAATAATAAAATAGCTGGATCAGTTGATCTATCGAGCTCCTCCGCTGCGTTTTCATCACCAGGGTCAGCACCGCATCGACACACACACGCACACACACACACACACACACACACGCACACACACACACACACCTTCTACACACGACAAACAGCGTTACAGGTCTGAGATATTTTTTTTGGTGCAGATTGATTTTGTAGATCCCTTTCTCAGGTTTATTGAAATAACTAACATCTTAGAATTAGTGGCAAGTGTGCTTGTGCACGTTGTGCCAGGGAACTAGATAACATGGAACACCTTGCTTGTAATTTAGTGATAAGTTAAGGTTGGTGATGGGGAGCTTATGTTTGTGAAGTGAGATGAACATAAAAATGGACCAAGTTATCCTCAAATGTGTTGTATTTGAAGGTCATTTTGTAGGGAGAGGACTTGTATCCATCACTCATATCTGAATTGACTCACATCCATTAGAATAATCTTCCTTCCTGGTCCTTGTCACCTTTTCACAGTACACACAGCACACTCACGGCAACCCATATACACTCATTGACATTTGCATATACAGTATGTACCCACGGACACTCGGATACAAACACACTCCACACCTTCTCATTCCGCACCTCTCTGCCTCCCCATCCTTTTACCCCCACCCCCGCCTCCACCTGTGTGTTCCATAATGTGTGTGTTGAGTTGACATTTTACCGTTCGCTCAGTGGCGGCCGGCATCTCTCCCACTCGGCACCCCTCAGTAATTTCCCCGCTGACTGTCTGCTATCTGCTATCTGCCTGCGCCTCCCCCCTGCTCCATCTCTGCTCTCCTATATATGAGGTGGTACGCCTCACCTCCTGATTCACCTCCATTTTTGTCCATATGCTGTTCTTATTGCCACCTGTCTCGTCCTGCTCTCTGGATAACGAGTGCTGATCAATTCACGACTCACTGACCTGCACAGACACAGACTTCATGGCGTCACTCGATGGGAGGAATCAATAGCTCTCCATCAACGAGTGTACATATAAAAAAAAGTCTTTAACGGCTAATACCAAAGCAGCCGATAGCTTATGTTCTGTGTTTGTTCTCCTCAGTTTCCAATCCGTAGTAGGGATG
Organism: Cyclopterus lumpus; assembly: GCF_009769545.1. Lineage (NCBI taxonomy): Eukaryota > Metazoa > Chordata > Actinopteri > Perciformes > Cyclopteridae > Cyclopterus > Cyclopterus lumpus. Next base: position 7,518,166 of record NC_046983.1, on the reverse strand, counting down.
CACGGTATCTATCGGAACGCATACATTATCAACTGATAATGGGGACATTAGGGTCACTAATGTATTATTATGATAATGCAGTTGTGTCCGATATATTATTGGTTGGAAATACAAAGCCATGTTGCGTTCATTGATTTAACAAGCGCAGCATCTACACATCCGATACAGTATAGGTGGCGTGGCGATAATTCAACATGGTCATTTATCATCTGTCAATGGATTTGTATCGTAATCAAATCATATATGGAGTTACTGTGATACACAATTATGTCATCTGCATTGATAATAACAATCTGGTGTGATATATTTTAATTAAATATGATTAGGATTTCAATTTAGTTTTTTTAAGAAGAAGAAGAAGAAGAAGGCCAAGTCATGACCGATGTGGATGACAACACATTTGCACTTTACTATGCAAGATGTTTTATTTAGCAGAGAAATGAACCTTTGAAGAATTCTTTGTTTTTGTTGTGTTGACAATAGGGATGCATCTTCGATTTGGTTTGGTCAGAGCTATGAAATATGTAATTATCCGTGTTTGCTCACAACATCTGAGCCTTTCTTACCCTCAGGTGTGCATACACTACAGGTTAAGAGCTGACTCAAATGGTCGATTATGCTATTGGTATGAGAAGCAGGTAGTTATAAGTTGACGGTAATGACTGCCAAAAATCCATATCATGCATCCCTAAAAATAGTTTTCCTCAGAACTGAATCAGACTGGAAATGCCTCTGAAGCAGCATTAGACACGGTCCACTGAAACCTTCTGCACCAAATCCTGAAACAGAGGATGATAATCATAATAATAATTAATTCATGCACATTTGAAGAATCTCTGATTAGAATATGATGTTGCAGCTAAATTGAAAAGCCTCTCCTTAAATTCCCTCTCCTGAGGTTTATTCAAATGTATCTCCTGAAAGGTTTTTCCTGTTCTGCTTATACTTAATACAGACCTGTGTTGTTGTTGTTTTTCTTGTTGTGGTTGCTGTTGTTCCATCTGAATAAAATCAGCTGACCCGGGTACATGACCCTGCAGGTTTATTGTGGTTTGGAGAGTATTCAGTTCTGGTGAATAGCCATGTCTCTCAAAGCGCCTCTGAAAGGAAACCCAACAGATTTTACTCATCAAAGTGCTGCTTGGGTGAAAAAAGTTGTCTAAAGCCTTTGGTGGCTCCAGAGGGAGCTGTGTGAAGTCTGATAAATTGCCTCAAGTGATGTTACAAGAGTCGGCGTCAGCGGGGGCTGAAAACTACTGGTTTGAAAAGTGAAGAAAAAATAAGGATCTGGTTCTGTTAGACAGGAGTGAGCTTACCAGCCCTCTGTGGCTCTTCACCTCTGTGAGGCTCGCAACTCCTCGCTCCGTCAGCTGTGACTACAGCGTGACGCGCACCAAATTGCATCGTGGGTGATGTAGGCAGCGGGTTTTGGCAAGTAAGAGCAACGTAAAAAAAAAAGCAAATTCGATATTGTTGGTTCTGCAGCATCAAATTGTATCCTTTTTTTAAAAAAAAACATTTTTTACTGTACATGGTGAGTCCTGCGAGGTTATAGTGCAATGCTAAATTGGTGGAGTCGTTTAAAGGTAATCCAACCGCCTGTCCAAAGAGAGACGGAGCCATTTGGTACTATTTTAGTCCTCCTGTCATGTTTCTATATTTGATTTAACTCCACTCGTACGTCTAGTTATGTGCGTGTGTCTTTGTGTTATTCCATCACATATTTTATTGATCGATTTGGAGATTTGGAGAATGTTTTTCATCCGGCAGATAGTTTGCACACCGGGTGGGTCATGGTGTGCGTATTGTTCCTTTTGTTCTTGGTTAATCTTCATAAATGAATGAAACAAAATGATTTTAAAAAAAACTGCAGTGGCAGACTGGAGTCTGAACGCTCCCAACAAAAGCATCACCTCTGATGGATGTCTCATGTAAATGGGTCAGACTCGCATTCTGCAGAGCTGCGTTACACAACTGCTGGTTTAAAAGGCCTCTCAGAGAAGCCCGGAGCACATGAAGTCCATTAAGTCACTGAAGACGACGCCGGGCTGTAAAAACAAACCTGACTTGACGATGTTGTTCTCGTCGATACAAACGAGCAATCTATAATTCAAATATCAAATCAATCCAACTGCGTCCGCTCGAGATAAAGATGTCACCGAAAGGTCTGACTCGTACATCAGCAAACCAATAATCCGTCTGACCTCGGCGGAGAGAGAGAGAGAGAGAGAGAGAGAGAGAGAGAGACTCTTCCTGTTGCGGAGATTGCCCGCCTTAGTTCACTATCAGCTCCCTGTGCAGCGGCTCATGATATCTTGAACCCTGAAGTTTCCATCTATTTCCTCTAGTTTCAATCTAGCTTGGCGTATTTTCTCCTCCGCCTGTTTGTCTCTGTCTGTTTGCATTGTGCCGCTCTTACTCTGTGTTTGTTGACCTTTTGCTTTGCGTCTGTCTGTCTCCCACGTTGTCCTCCTGCCTCTCCCCGCCGCCTGTCTGTCTGACTCCAATTTACTTTCTACATCCGAAGCCGTCCAATCACACACCTTTCCCGTTCACTCATGCCTTCCTTTAAACCTGCACCTATTCTCCGCTGGGGGTGAACCGACACAGCGGTGCGCAGGTGTGTGTGTGTGTGTGTGTGTGTGTGTGCGCAGGTGTGTGTGTGCGCGCATCCATTGTTAATTAACCCCCCGTCACCCCGGCCAACCCCCCAGGAGTGGCTGTGTGCTGAGCTCGCTCCCTGAGCGCCAGCCTGCTAATCTACACCTGAGTCTTCCACACACACACATTCATATATATATATATATATATATATATATATATATATATATATATATATATATATATATATATATATATACATATACAATCACACACACACAAACACACACAGATCACATAGGGAGTGTGAAAGATATGTAACTCGTATAAATCTGTCCTTGTGTGAGAACACAAATGCATATCAGCTCTGCAACACCTGTGAAACAGTGGTCGCAGTGTGTATCTGTGTGTGATATCACACAGTTTGAGCTGGAACACATTATACACACCTGGGGTGGTTTCAGACTCATTATGCCACATTACTACACACCCAGTCACATAAAAAGGTACACACACACACTCACACACACACACACACACACACACACACACACACACACAAGCGGCAACTATGCAGACAGACAGACAGACACACACATACACAGAGTTCTGGGCAGGCGCACCTCTCCAGGCCCGGGCGCTAGTTTTCTGGTTGTCAGTGTGCCATGTCTCCCATGCTAGAGAATGAGGCTAAAGCGTGCTGTTACGCAACCAGCGAAGGGCGCCGCCGTCGCCGCTGACGACGCCGACGACACCAACGACGAGTGTGTCTTCGAGTGTGTCTACTACATGCACACACACACCGAGGGCTGGGTCTGGATTACAGCTCTCTGCCTCTTTGTATGGATACCAGACATGGGCGCCATGCTGCCAATGCAAATGCCAACCCAGATGCCAACCCGCGTGTTTGTGTGCATTTGTGTGTGTGTGTGTGTGTGTGTATGTGTGTGTGTGCGTGTGTGTGTGTTGTGGGCAGGAGAAGAGTGACGGCTACAATGCACACACGAGTGGCGTGCGTTTGATTGGTGAGCAAACAAGTGGACTGGCATGCGTACGTACAGACGGCTGCAATGCATGCACACAAACAGTCACATAAACATGGACGTGCACACACACACACTCCATTGTGACTTCATGGGCAAGAGCTAATTGTCTCTCTGGTGCTTTTTGTTGTGCCATTATGTGCCTTCTCCCTCTACTCCCCTGTTTAAATGGAGATACTGTACAACACTGTGTGTGCGTGTGTGCATGTGTGTCTGTGTAAATGTGTGTGTGTGTGTGTGTGTGTGTGTGTGTGCGAGTACAAGCTTGTTGGCCATTTCAATCCCCTCACTTGGACGCCCACAAAAAATCGCTTGTCCTGAAAGAGTCCTGCTGTTGATGTGATTGTTTTATGGCTGTTTCCATATTTGGGCAGATTCAATATTCTATTCGACTGTCTCACTTGCCAGCAGCTATTTGCCTTTCCCCGTCATTCAGGAATGCTCGCGCCCATTCAAACCTAAACACAGCTTGTGTTTATACCACCAGCCTTATGAAATGCCGGGTCTGTTAATACACTTGAGAATTATCCTCAAACAAATAACTTTCAACTGTCAAGGTCAGGGGACTATGAAAATATGTGATCCCTGCGTTCCTCGGTCCTCCCCGTGGTGATGTTGAACGTTATGAGCTGAGCTGGCAGTGGAGCATTTTATGGAGGCCGTATTAGGGTCGGAGGGTGATCAGGATGTTATTGAATGTGTGTCTGGCTGACTGGATGACAGAGCCAACGCCGTCGGAGAGGGCTGAACAGCCCTCACATGCGGATCTCGTCGAGCCACGGATCTCTCTACACTCAATTTCCCTTCGTATAGAGCTGTGCCAGAACATGAGAAAAAGTCATTGTCAAGTGGGAATGAAGGAGTGTATTACTGTGGCCAATCACAGGCTAGGGAGGTGTCTGCCGGCACCATGGGCACAGTCTCCGGGAAACTACCCCGTGTTGAAGCTGCACTGAACAGGCACAGATGTACCAGCATGTACTGGAGAGGCTGTCAATGTGGTGGCTGGAAAATACAGAACGTTTTTTTGATTATAAACTAGAATAGAAGAGCTCCAGCATTTGTCTGTATAAGCGTACAAGACTTAAAACCTCCCAACATTCAACAGAAAACAGACCACCAGCTGTTCTCTCCAGCAACTCCTCAATAGCTGTTTTCTTCTTTCTTTAAAGCCGCTTTCCTTTCCCCTTCCTTTACGTAGATATTTATCTCTAAAGAACCAACGCGGTAGGATCAAGTGTATTAGGAAGCACTTGGCCACTTAGCAGTTATAGCTCGGCCGCTCCAGAGCTGCTCTTTAACGTGGTTACAGAATATTGGACAATACATTACAGAGGGGGGCTCCTGGTGTACAAGCGGCTGTGTGTCAGACACACACACACACACACACACTTGTATTTGCTATTTCCTCTCATACTGAATGCATGCATTTTGCTGTAATCACCTAGTCCGTCCACCTATGGAAGTTCTGTCAGCCCTATAGCGTGACCCCATCATTATCTGCTTGTGTGTGTGTGTGTGTGTACGTGTGTGTGTACGTGTGCCTGTGTGTGGCCATGACTCTGACACGTGGGTTAACATAATAACTGCTATGATAATGAAGCAGCAATTTCCCCCCAGACCTCATGCTGCTCTCAGGTAATTGGAGTGTTTACAGATAGAAATGCTATGATGTGTGAGGGGATGCGGTTGCATCTGTTTAGTCTGTGCGTATGTGTGTGCGTGTGTGTGTGTGCTGGTTTTCAGGTGTGTATGTGTGCGTGGACAGGTGGGCGGCTATGTTTGGACAGTTGACAGTTCAATGTGACAGATGACGTCTCTATCCTACTATTATAGAGAGATGAGAGCGAAGGACGAATGTGTGTTTGTCCATGTGATTTAGCGAAGGTGGGAGGGTGTCGCACGCACGGACACGCACACACACGCACACACACACACACGCACAACCATATTTCATCCAGCGTGTGCACGCGCTGGCGTACATGTGCATGTTGGTGTTGTTGTTGAGAAGCGAGGGGCGTAAGCTGACAACCATGACAGATGATGTCTTTATCCAGCTGTTTCAGAAGACGCTGTGCTCTTTGTGTGTGTATGTGTGTGTGAGTGTGTGTGTGTGTGTGTTGTGTGTGTTGTGTGTGTGTGTGTGTGTGAGTAGGTTTCAGGGTCATATCTGCCCCCGAGCATTTTAGACCCGATTCCACGCAGGATAAAAGGTAGGGGTTGTTCCCATTCACACCACAGGAATGTCTGTACTCCTGTCTCCTCTACTGGGAATTTCCTCTTTCCTCACCCCCACCCCTCTTTCTCACTTACTCATTCCCTCATCCCCGAGGTGACAGGCAGGTAAAAGGAGGAGGGTACGCCAGATGCACACCTGGTTTATTTTTGTGAAGCGAGCGAGAGGGAAACAGAGTGAGACAAAAAAGAGAGAGAGAGATAGTCCTTGAGTTAGTCCTCTGCATCACTGGTTTATTCATTCAGGATCCGCTGCATAAGCGTGTGTGTGTGTGTGTGTGTGTGCTACAATGTCCTTGTTGGTTTGTGCATCACTGAACTTACTTATGTGTCCTCTATCTTGGGCGCATACACAATATAAGCATAATAGGCCATTATGAGGCGGGCACTCTGAAGAGCTTTGCAACACTATGAGTGGATATCGGAGCTCTGGAGAATACACATTTAAGTTTTCTAAGGGGATTGGAGTTTGATCATTTATCCATCCAATGATGAGAGACTTGTCATTGTTTATTCAATGCCAGCTATTTTACATCGTCAGTCATTTCAAATGTGTTGCTTGCGGTTTTGCTGTGTTCTTCCTACGCCTCCAGTGCAAGACAAAATAATGCTCATCCAGTTAACTACGGAGTGTATACTTTGTTAATAGAGTTGTTCATGTTTGGCATGTGTGCTCTGACCTCATCGCCCCCTGGAGCCAACACTTATGTCTGCAAACTGGGCGTGTCCCCCCCTTCAGGGGAAACAGCAGTCAGAGGCAACAGGTGAGTGTTGGAGCGGAGGAGGGGCTGATAACATGTTAATGGCTTTGGAGGACATCTTTCTAAGCTATATAGTTTGAGTTTGGGCTTATATGGAATACACTGAAGGAGCATGGAATAACCTTTTCCCACCAACATTAGCACCTATATGCAACACGGGAAAACCGGCTACATTTAGGCAATAGACTCCTTTCCCATTGCCAGTAAAGACAAGTATCATTTCTGATTCATTACATTTCTTAATGGTGTGTCGGGAAACGGGGTTAGTTATCGGAACAGTAGGAAGGTAATTTGTTTCTGCCAAGTTATATCGAAGTTGTCATGTTGTCGCTTTCACATCTGACCTGGTTCAAGTTGATGAATGTTGGAACAGTGGAGCGATTAACAAAGACGGATTTTGATTTAATTGGGGTGTCTTTATTTTGTTCCTGTCAAGTTTGAATGAAGTGGGTACTGTATGTGTTTGTCGTTTGTTTCAAGTTGTTAGGAGAAAGAGCTTTGTTATATATACAGTATATATAGCTTATGAATACCAGCTTTAAGCTCTTTCCCTCTGTTTGTTCTCTATTGGCAGTTAAACAGGCAAACTACCAAACAGATTGATGCAATTTAAACAGGCAGAAGAAGAGACTTATCGGCCTCAACACACACGGAGAGTTGTTATGTTCCAGTAGAAACCAACGAGTTGACTTACAATTTGAGGTTAGCAATCAATGTGTTGCTTCCTTTTAGTGTCTTGCATGACATGTTCCCGACCACTTATACCTGTCAACACAACTGCGAGAGAAATAGGGTGAAATGAACGGAATCGGTGTAACACTTTGGTAATGCTCTGGAGGTTCAGCGGCCTGACGCCTGGAGCGCAGCGGACAATGGGAACCACGCGGCCACACTGCTTCCCGGTTGCGATCGACACCTCACCCAAAGGCCAGGTAGCGCGGTGCGCCGACATTGTATCACCGAGATGACAACATGCACTGCTTCTTCTTTTTACTTTGTTTGGTAGTGTGACGATCCATGAGATTCTCCTTTCCGTGGCCCCCGAGATGCCGGCGAAGACACAAAATGTGAGTTTTCACTGGTATAAACCAAGAGAATTGGCAGGTATGTCAACAGATGGGGCCGAGCATGTGGGGCTGTTTTTCTTTTTAGGATATTGGGTGAGCGACTTCACAGCCAGGCTGTGTTTGTATATACAGAGGGAGCTTCTGTTTTGGGATTTGCATTCATGAAAATAATGGAGCAAGGGAGAGATTTGCATTTGGGTAAAGGTGCAGATGTACCTTGGGCTATCCTGTCTCTTCTGTGGATGCGGTCTGCATCAGTTATTCTACATTACTAAAAGGTCAGTCATCTTTCTACCATTGGTCATTTTTTACCAAGGTTTTGATTTACTGGTGAGACATAGATGCATAACAACCAAACGTATCTATCTCAACAACTGACCTTGTAAAATTGTGAAATGTTGTAAGTTCCATCAGCCCCAGATCGCTGTTTTGTGAACATATTTGAGGCAGAACACATTTTCCCGCATTGATGTGGAGTCCCTGTGTTTGCTTTCTGCTGATAAGTGGCCAGGCCTTGGGCACTTGTGTTTTAATTAGCATCAGGTTGTATGAACTCTAAATTCATGAAACGGCAATGGAAGATCTGTCCTATCGCTGAATGCCGTATGAAGAGGCTTTGTCGGAGACGGCAAAATGGCCAGGCCAGCCGAGGGAGAAAATACCTTTGAGTCGGAGAAAACAACCTGAAATGGCGGCGGCTGCTGGGTTCACGGCCGGAGTGAGTGTGAGTGTGTGTGTGTTTAGCAAGAGAGATACTGAGAAGGAATAGTACAGGGGGAGGACTGAACACGAGGCAGCAGAAAAATACAACCTGACAAACACAAGTATTGATTTGAATGTCCTCTCTCTGTCTCACTTTCTGTCTCCCTCTTCCCCCTTCCCCTCCCGTGACCTCACAATCCCCTCGGCTTTTATTTCCTTGTCTCTCTTTGCCTTCTCTTCTTTTCTTTTTTCTAAGAGCCGTTGGAGGACTTTATTTTCTATCCATCTTGAAGTACTGTAAGGCTCGAGATGGAGGACAGGATGGAGGGGTGGAAAAGGGGACGAGGCTTAAAGAGGGAGGCAAAAATGGATTGCAGAAGAAAAGTAGAAATGGAGAGAAAGAGAAAGAGAGAGAGAGTGGGGGGAAATAGGGCCGGTAGTTGTTGAAATGAGTGCAACCGGTGCAGCTGAAATGGTAAGAGATGCTTCGAGTGGAATGGGTGGATTGAACCAGAAGAAGAGTAAGAAATAGGGGGAGACGTACAAGGAGGAAGAGAGGAGGGGGAAAAGGGGGAAGGAGACAAGGTCTAAAGCAAAGGCGGAAGAGGAGCAGCTAGAGAGAGTACTGGAGCAAAAGATGCTGGGAGAGGTAAAGGTCCTCCGCCTCCCACTCCCCCCCCGCCCCCCCCCCCCCCCAGAACTCCCTCGTTATCCCTATTAGCACCTGCTGAGCTAACGAGGGCCCCGCTCCCCGTTGCCAAGGCAACTCCTCGCCAACCTTCGCTCATTCTTTCTTCCCTCTTCCCCCCCCCCCCCCCACACCTCCACCACACACACACACACACACACCTCTAACTCCAGCAACCACTAACTACGTTCAATCTCAACCTCCCCCCCTCCCTTCCCTCCGCCGCTTCCTCTCCAGGTAATGAAAGGAAGATATGAGGCGAAGGAGAGGAGGGGAGGGCTGAAAGGGAAAGAAAGAAGATTTGAAGTGAACATGCATTATACCCTGTTTCCCTTCCCTCTGCCATATTATCTGCTGCTCTACCCTTTTGACTATTCAATGCATTCAGATGGTGCACTCATTGATGTAATGGTTGGATGTGGAGTGGACAATGTTCCCTGGTTTTATTGCAGAAAACCGATGAGAGAAAGCCATAAAAACAGAGCTAATGCAGCCTTTCATTCCCTGGAGTTTGCCTTGTTCTTGGTCATATTGGGCATCATGGTTAGTTCAGTTTTATTGTACACCACATTCTATATATTTCATGTCCAGTTCTCTCCGTTGCTCGTACAAGTTCTCCAAACATGTTTTACTTCGGTATGTCTCTGGCTGCCGCTAACAACTGGCCTTTTCCACAGTAGAAATGTTCCACACTGCGGTAAAGCACAGGTCTAAATAAAAAGAAACATATTATTAATAAAGATGATGGAATTTAATTTTAATTTCGCTGCTTCAGTTTCATGGTCCTGCATTGTGACATTCAATTCAATTCAGTTTATTTTGTATAGCCCAATATTACAAATTACATATTTGCCTCAGAGGGCTTTACAATCTGTACACATATGACATCCCTGACCTTTGACCTCACATCGGATCAGGAAAAACTCCCCCCAAAAAAATAGAAAAAACCCTTTCACAGGGAAAAAAGGGAAGAAACCTTCAGGAGAGCAACAGAGGAGGATCCCTCTCCCCGGATAGACAGAAACAATAGATGTCATGTGTACAGATGAACAGTGTTACAGAGTTACAACACATTCAATGAATATGACAGAAATGTATGAATAATTAGTAGTAGGCATGGACCACGATCCAGACCTCCACAATCCATGAAACAGAAGGAGGTAGAGTTAGTAAGGTGCAATGGAGAGATGTAAATTCATGTATAAGTAAAGAGAGAAGAGGAAATAGGTGCTCAGTGTATCCTAAAAACATCCCCCAGCAGCCTATAAGCCTATAGCAGCATATTAAAGGGCTGGACCAGGGCAAACCTGATTCAGCCCTAACTATAAGCACTATTAAAGAGGAAAGTCATAAGTCTCAAATGAGGTGACTGTGTCTGCCTCCCGGACTGAAAGTGGAAGCTGGTTCCATAAAAGAGGAGCTTGATAACTGAAGGCTCTGGCTCCCATCCTACTTTTTAGAACTCTAGGAACCACAAGTAGCCCCGCATTTAGTGAGCACAGCTCTCTAGTGGGGCAATGTGGTACTACAAGCTCCTTAAGATATGATGGTGCATCACCAATCAAGGCTTTGTAGGTGAGGAGAAGAATTTTAAATGTGATTCTTGATTTTACAGGGAGCCAGTGCAGAGCAGCTAATACAGGAGTAATGTGATGTCTTTTCTTAGTTTGTGTAAGTACACAAGCTGCAGCATTCTGGATCAACTGGAGGGATTTATGCGTGAACCAGCTTTTCTGCATCTTTTTGAGACAAGATGTGCCTGATTTTTGAAATGTTACGTAGATGAAAAAATGCAATCCTTGAGATTTGCTTAACGTAGGAGTTAAAGGACAAAACCCGATCAAAGATAACGTCCAGATTATTTACAGTGGTGTTGGATACTGGGACACTTGAATGGAGCCGATAGAACACTTGTGCTTTTACCGCTGTGACAAGTGAAATTATCTTCTCTTTCTGGTTCTTTTCATCAATTTCTGTTGGATGACTCATTTAGTCCCTGCCTTCGCCCTATGTCAGCTGGGATAGGCTCCAGCGCCCCCGCGACCCTAATGAGGATAAGCGGTATTGAAAATGGATGGATGGATGGATGGACTCATTTAGTGTAAAAAAAAAAACAAGTTGTCTTAAGATTACTTGATTTGTCCAGGTAACGGTCTACAACTCAAAGATATTAAATGTCCCATGATTTAAACATATTAAATAAATGAAGTAAACCAAGACATCCTGACGCTGCAGACAATAGATTTTGGCATTTTCCTTAATACAATACATATTCAATTTGCAGATTCATCAATTAATAAAAGTAGCATCAGTTCTATCAGTAACATGTGAGCATGTAAAGTACTGTCATTTGATTGGATCTACTGAAGCATTAATGTAAGCAGTATTTTGATGCTGATAGTTGTTTGGGGCGGAGCTTATTTATACATATTAATAGGAGGGTTTAACGAAAGCGATCGATGCACTCGCATGTCTGTACTTAAAAAAATACAGCTGGAGTACAAAGAACAAAACAATTGTAAAAGCTGCAAGTTACAATTGTTCATTGTGCCGGACTATTTATTGTCTTTGTGCAGTTGCCAGGCAACCAGCAGAGACTCCAGGAAGTCACTGGTTCCCGCCAATGATCAGCATATGACCCCTGTCAAATGGCAAATTGACCTTTCCTTTATACAGATTAAACAATCTGGTATCGGCCTTCTCATCTAATTCTGATGCATGTTGATTGATGCCTTTGAAGTACAAGCATCTCAAAATAGAACTTGATTGGAGGACTTGAGTAAATGTACTCAGCTACTTTACATTACTGCTTGTCACTGTCACAGTGCTAAAAAACAAGTGTTTTTTTCTTCTGAACTGACATACATATTGGCCTTCAAAAACTGTATTCATTATAGAATCCTTGAAAAGCATCGAGCAGAGGGAGGCCTCGCCGCTGTCGCTAACAAAAAACAAGTTTGTTGTTCTTTCCTTCCTCCTTTCATTCTCTCACGGCCCTCGTTGATCTTTCAATACTTTCTCCGGCTCATTGAGTCCTGAATGTGCCGTCCGGTTGAAGATGCCCACTGTATCTGCTGTGGAGTGCTGCACGGGGGACATCCACAGCGAACGCAGGTAGGGACACAAGGGAGTCAATGTAATGGGAGTATAGTAATATGATTACAATACATTTCAGTAGTAAATTAAAATGAGTTGTGTTTTAGTGGAATAGTCGAATAACCGGATTGATACCATCAGCTTGAGTCTCCACCAGACTACATGGGAAAAGTAATGTACTCACACACACACACACATACACACACACACACACACACACACAAACACACACAGAAGGAAGTGGTTGTGAATTCTCCGTGTGTCCAGTAAAGTGCTGATAATGAAGCTGTCTGTGGTGATCAATAGAGATCAGCTCTCGTCACCTCTCCCCCCCCTCTACCCCCCGCCCCCCCTTCATCAACTCACTCTCCTCCCCCGTCTCCACTAGCACCGCTGGCCTAGAAACGTTCCAAAAAAAACGCATTTTTTAAATGCAAAAACACGCCGAAGATGAAATGAATTGAAATACATAAAAATGTGTGAAGGTCACTTTTATGCCTCCGGAGAAAGGACGCATTCTGTCCTTCCCAGTCTCGTACCACAGTCTCGTACCACATTTCAGACATTCTGTCTGAAATGTGGTACAGACGGCTACTTGGAGTCAAGGATGAACTGATTTGACTTTTTTCAAAGGTCAAATGTCAACTTCACTGTGACATGTCTTCTGGCCAATATTCAACACCATAATTTAGGAACAGAATGGGAGATTGTGAACATGTTTCACATTCGGTCAGATCCTGAATTGGTGACTAGGGATGTCAAGATATATTGGTCTTGACGATAACAGTGATATTCATGAAAGGACATCTTTTTAATAAGGGTATGATATCTGTATTTGTCACGTTGCACAATGTCCATAATAACAATGGATGGAATAGCTGAGTGTGATTTAACAGGGGCCGACCATGATGATGAACTCATTGAGGACGATCACCTACCGTTGCAGTTTCCCTCAGCTCTGTGAGGCACTTTAGTGCCTTTCAGCTCATTGTTTTGGTTTCACAGAAACAATTGACTAATGCGGCTTGAAGGAACACGGTCTTAAACAGCTCCATTATCTAATTCACTGATTTAGAAGTGAAAACAGAATTACTTAATTAGTTATTTCCCAAACTGTGTTTTCATTTGAGAAATCTACTTCCTGGCTTTGTCAAGGACATTTTCCGATGCTTTTACTTTGTTTTGCCTTCCAAAAATAGGTAATTTAGTTCAAGTCGACTTGAATCCATCTCCTTGCAATTAAACTGGTGAATACAAAAATATTTAATCACAGCTGATAGGAGTAAAGAGCATATTTTCTGCCGCCCTCCATTCTTTTATACTCTAACTGCTGAGATCACAAGTTGGTTTAATTAATAAAATCTGATGTTGAAGTCACACCTCGCCAGCACTTCAAATTTTTTAAAGAACAAATAGAGACTCTTTTTCTATGAAGTGGGAACATTGGCGCTTGAGAAATGTTCCAGATTATTACATTAACGATGGCGTGACCCGCATAGGTAGAAGAAGTTAAAGTCACTACCGGCGCCATCCTTACCCACGTAAGGAGTCCAGTCGGCTCTCGCCTTAAATGTCAAGCCGCTGCACTCTGCCATCAGCGTCCTTAATATTCCTCCCTCTCTCCCCCTCTTCATGCTCCCTGCACCCTCCCAGCTCTCGCTGAAGATCTCGCTTGATTGCCGTGCTTGATGGCTGCGAGGAGAGAAGGGAAGGGGCGAGATGGAGAGGGAAGATGAGTGGCCCGGGGGGGGAATGATAGGGTGCTGTTTGCCCCCGCACACAAAATCTTGAATTTATGGTCTCAGATGTTCCCACCACCACAGCTGCGAAATGGATGAGAGGGATGCGGGAGAGACACGGAGGAGTAGAATGGAAAAGTGATGGGGGACGACTAACTGCCATAAAACCCAGAGTGGTTGCAAGCGTAATAATAGTTGTAGCAGACACTGTAATTGTTGGAGAAGGTGGTGGTGGTGGAGGTTGTGGAGGTTTTTTTTTCTTCACTGTTGCGATGGGTTACGGATAGGGTTTGCGGATGTCCTAGAAGAAGAAGTTGTCGTTGTTGTTGTTGCAGCCGGTGTGATTATTTTGTTTGTGATGCTTTTATTGTTGTGATTGCAACCTTCAAAGTCACATGCATTTGACGGCGGTCTGTGTTTTTCTTTTTCTTCTTTTTCTTCTTTTTGTTGTTGCGAAGAGCTTGCTTGTTTACGTTTGTTGTTTTTTTGTCAGTGCAACTGTTGTCATAGTTGTCGCTGCCGCCGTGCGTGTTGTTGCGGCCGTGACGCGACTATTTTTCATCCGTGTTGACCCAGCCAGCCAGCTGGCTGCTCATCCCGTGGCCCTGTGTCAACAGATAGGCCTGAGATGGATGCCCACTGGTCTTTTGTTGGAGGCAAAGAAAGAGAGACCCCCTCTAATGCCTCCCCTCCCTTCAGTGTTTTTCTGCTTCTCTTTTCCAACCGACTCCCTCGCCCGGATTTGTGGCAGCAAACGATAGGGGCCGAGGTAACTGTAGGCTAGACTCGCATATTTAAGGAGGGGAAGAAGAAAAAGGATGGATGGAGAGAGAGGCGTGGAGGGACTCAGGGCACAACGCTGGGTAAATAAAGGGATGAGAGTTGTCACGCCATATCCACTGTGCCAACATGTGTGTGTGTGTATGTGTGTGTGTGTGTTTATGCATGTGTCTCTATGGATGTGTGCACTAAGTCAGTAAATCGGGATGATTTGTGTGTGTGTGTGTGTGTGTGTGTGTGTGTGTGCGTGTGTGCGTGTGTGCATAACAACCCACATGCTCCTCCGTGAATCTTACAGATGGACTGCAGCAAACGCACAGCGGAGCAGACCTCATTCATTTTATAATGAGCCAAATCTATACCCTCAAAATGTAATGCCAGAAATGTGCGACTTGGCGCCCGGCGGGTATCAACGTGCACAATTAGTGAGGGAACCGCTGCGTGCGAGTGTGTGTATTCAGATGGGTGACATATTAAAAGATGAAAAAAAAAACAAAAAAACGTCAAGTGTCTCAGCAAGGTGCTGTCGTTGCACCGCGCTCCTCCAGCGCTCCTCCAGGGCTCCTCCACTGCTCCTCCACTCTGCACGTTGAGACCTCCCGTACGCAGGTGTCGAGTTGAGATAAAGCGCACATTTGAGTCACACTACTGTATACATTGGCATTCATCAGCACCTCGCTCCCTGCATGGAGGCACGCTGTGCCTAATCAGCATCGTGATGTGCGCACAGCACCGTGATGACGGAGGCAACGGTTCCAAACCAAATCAACAGCGATTGCCGTCGTTCATTTCTGTCCACAAGAGTTCATTGTGCCAATTGGACATCAGTGCTTGGAGTCACCCGACAGTCATTTGATGCATCGCAGTTGATTTATTGTGACATATGGTTAATTATTATAAAGGTTCCCGAAAGGGGAAGTCAGTGCAACACTTGTTTCACCTTTTTTTCAGCTTCGTGAACTCATGTCAGCTGATGATGTCGTCTCGGCAACACGGTAAATTCTGTCAACATTTATCTTATGCGTCATTATCTGTATGTATCATTCTATATTATATTTAAAAGACACTTACAGACACATATCAGTGACATTCTTCCTTTACTACGTGTACATCATTCCTTACTTTCAGGGTTTGATGAGATGACTCTTTAATGAACTTCCTATGGGCCCCGATGCCAACTGCTGACGGGGTATAGCATACGTCACCATTTTTGCTGAAGCGATGCTCCCGATTTCTTAATGCTGACGTCAAGAAGGTTGTGCGTGTGTGCGTGTGTGTGCGTGTGTGTGTATAAAAAGATTGTGGGATTTTATTATTTCCCCTCTTCTTTCCCATAATGCCTTGGATATGTGTCACTGAATCACCATCTCGCTACCCCTTTTCCAATGCGACGATATCGCCCAAAATAAACTGGCAGAGAGTTGCTCAGCTGAAGAAACATACGCACACACACACACACACACACACACACACACACACACACACACGCACTCATGCGTGTGTAAGCATCCCACCTGCGTTTGTTCTTGCCGATGTGTCACACCGCGGTGTGCTTATGCAGTCTTTTGGCAGTGATGGTCGTTCCCATGTCAAAACACACACACACACACACACGCACACACACACACACACACACACACACATAGAGACACACACATACATGCTGCTGAGTCCAATATCAGTATAAATGAGACAGGAGGACCACTCTTACACCGGGTGCACACAGCATTCAGTGTCACTGTCACTGCAGAGGAGAGAGGGCGAGGAAGCAGAGAGTCAACAAGGTAGGAAAGGAGAAGAAAAAGAGGATGGGCGGAAAAAAGGAGGAAGAGGAGGTCCAGAGGAGTGGTGGGTACTGCTCATTGCTATTGTTATCGCCCCCCTGCAGAAAATGGCTACCTCCATTAAGTCACTAATGATCCCGGCATTGTGCCATGGCAGTGTGGGAGAGAGGGTCCGAAATGCCTGAGTGTGAGAGAGAGTGAGAGAGAGAGAGAGAGAGAGAGAGAGAGAGAGAGAGAGAGACAGGGAGTGATGCAGAGCAGAGGTGAAATTATGGAGTGAGTGATGGAGAGGGAAAGAACAGAGGAAGGAGAAGGAGGCTGGGGGGAGTGGTGGTGGGGGGTAACAGTAGAAAAAGTAAGTGGAAACAGAGTGAGGCGCCGATTAATGAAAGAAGCGGTGCAGCAGAGTGAAGGATGGCGCTGCAGATGGCGAGTGAACATGGATGTGACATGCACTTTTCCCATGCGGTGCGGCGTCCTAATGCGCCTCCTTTTTTTTTTTAATCTCCTTTTTCCCGGGCCTGATCCGTCACGTCACACGAGAGCGGGACATTAATGGACGTGCACACGAGAGCACGCGCACACGCGACGTATACGGAGGCTCTGTACGAAACAGACATGCAAACCCATCTCCAGAATCTCCCTCTCACATGCTTTCGTGATCCAGCTGTACTCAGTCTGACTCTTCCTCCCTTTGCCTGGCTTTCTCTGGGCTTCACCGCATTGTTGTCGCATATAAGAAGAAGAAAAAAGAAGAAGAAAAAAGACCTGCTAGCATGCGTGTGATTTTGTTATTGTGGTTATTTAAAGTTACCTCCTTGTTAATACGGGTGCGTGCGGAAGAGTTTCTGAGTGCAGTGAAAAAGGTAGTTTCCGAAGGTTCATTTTCTGGGGGGATAAAATACATGTTCCGAGTTGTGGGAAATCTTCTTTTGGATACAGTTAGACTTTTTTAACTGAGAACTTAGATCATTCCAGAGAAGAAGTTTGAGAGAGAAAGGGAGGAGAAGGTGGAAGCCCGTGGACTATTGCACACGATGTTTCAGTAAGTTATCAAATGATGACCATTTGAGCGTCAACGCTATGAATGAAGCTTTGAACTATAGTTATCATTAATTCGGAACAGCCCCAGTTCCAGAATCCGTTATTCCCGAAGGAAAAGATGTCACCTATTTG
Source organism: Cyclopterus lumpus (assembly GCF_009769545.1). Lineage (NCBI taxonomy): Eukaryota > Metazoa > Chordata > Actinopteri > Perciformes > Cyclopteridae > Cyclopterus > Cyclopterus lumpus. The sequence goes on along the minus strand of NC_046983.1, from coordinate 7,500,494 downwards.
GCGATTCTTTGGTTTTAACAGCGAGTTATTCGTCAGCTGTGAAGTCGGGACGGAAGATGGAAAAGCCACAAATCTCGACTGCCATCTTGAACCTCACCATCCGGCAGACAAAGTCGGCCAGCGACTCCATCCGTGAAGAGCAGTCGGACTAAAACTCCTTCCACGGAGAGCTTTCAACACTCAATTATCAGAGCTTTTGAAAAGGCAATAAAATACAAAAAAAAATGTACGAGGGCAGTTATTACCATTGATTTATGGATCTCAGCATGCCCTTGTGTAAAATAGCTCTTACTCCTTAATCATTGGGCCTATTCTTGGGTATAGCCACACAAGCGTCTCCAGTCCATTGATATTTATATCTATGTGCACCTCCCACAAGAATTTTGGTATATTGTTTTTCTTCAAGCAATATCGTCAGTAGGGGAATTTCAACATTGCCCAAACCTAACGCAGATAGATGTCAAGGTTGACTTGCTCGAATCAAACTCACCTGTGTGCATGCAACTCCCATAAATATCCTCAAATTAATCTCCTCCCTCCACGCCTCAATGAAGACTGTAGTCACACAGCCCCGTCCTCCAGCCATTTACCGCAGAGATCTGCTTATTGAGGAGCAGGCGGATGCCACGGCGAGTTGTTTGATTTGAATCTGAATTTTAAAACATCTCCCTCATTACATTTCCCATTATTTAATCAATTATTCATGAAATCCACAAACGAGCGAGGGGTCTCCGATGCCGAGCAAACACTTGGGCGGCCCTGAACTTGATTCACTTTTTATCCTTCATAACCTACAAGTACAGGCGAGCCCCCGCCTCGTCCACAAGTGTCTCCAAAGGACACTCGAAGAGACGGAGGAGGAGAGAGAAGCATGTCTGACGGGATGGAGGGCTGCCATGGACAAAGAGACAAGAGTGAGAAGGACGGTGGCCGAAGCAGAAGGGGATGCAGAGAGGGGCGGCAGATGGAGGAAGATGAGAAGTGGGGCGCTCGGGAAAGGCAGAAGGATGGTTGGGGAGAGGAAGCGGAGAGGACGGGAGACGCCGACACACAGAGGAAGAAAGCCAGACGGGAGGACAGAGGGCAGACCGAGTTAAAGCAACCAAGGCAACCAGCAGCATCTGTGATCAATAATATGTGTCCAATGTGCGATGGGCATGCGGCGATGAGAGCCAGCCGGGCTCGGGCCGTTGGATATGTGACATCACGGCCACCCACAGCACAGACTACGCCTCCCGCTGCAGGACATTGTACTTAAATAATGAAATAAAAAACGCTTCTTCCCGTCACTTTTTGTCTCCTCGTCCCTCTGTCTGTGTCTTTAAGATACATAGAAGGGATGTAATGAGAAATCATAGAACCTCGTGAGAATCAGCCATTGTGTTCTGTGTGAAAAGGCCCGAGCTTCTCTCGCTCTAGTCAAGACACAATTCAAGCAAAGACAAATAGACACTTGGATAAAATAAAAGGTGTGACAGGAGGGAGGGGGGGGAGCTAGAGGATATTGAAAAAGCAACAAATGACCTTCTCCAAGTTTCATCTCTCCCCCCCCACCCTCTGTCTTTCTCGCCAAGTCGCCTCTTTCCCACTCACTCACCCTCTAATGGTTATTTACCTTGCTGGAAAGGGCTTCGCTTTCTCACCGGCGGGGTCGGCAACAGGACGTGAGCGAAAGGCGAGCAGCCTCGCGAAAAAGCAAAGAGCACGGAGAGGAGCGAAGGAGTAGGGGAAGAAGTGGGAGAAGAGGCAGAAAAAGATATATATCATTCATGTCGGTCTCCCCGGCGACACCGACTCTCCCTCACAGCTGCAATGGAAGCGAAGGTCTGGCCACAGACAGGGAGGGGAGAGAAAACAGAATTACATGTCAATATTTGTTCCCACTGGCTGCCTGGATAGAAACAGATACATTACATTCTCTTCGTCTTCCCCCTACCCCCCTACCCTAAAGCCAATTCAAGAGCCCGACTTTGTTTGGGATCAAGAAGACTTCAGGGGTCGCCCGGGAGAAAGCAGACATGGCGAGATAGTGAACGAGGCGACCGAGGAAAGGTATGAGTGCAAGGGAGCGAAGGCGAGGAGATGACTAACACTGACAAACAATGTTGTTAAGGCCCCAGAATGAGAAGAAGCCGGAGAGTGGACATTTCCCATAGCAAGCCTTACAATACAAACAATGAGTCAAATCAGTGTCCAGGCCGGCTGCTTCTCCATCTCACTGTCTACAGGCTGTATCATCAGTGTGAGCGGTTATTGCTCTTTAGCCACAGGCTGTCCCTTACTTGTAAAATGCATTTGGCTACAAGAATAAATGTTTATTTCTTTGCATTCAGCTAGGAGAGAGTTCCAAGAACAGAAATGTTTGCCTTGCAATAAACGTTGGATGTATTGCTCTTCGGAATAAACGGTGCGGGTAATAATCACCCCTTCAGTTTTCTTTTTTTTTGCGATCCAGACCACAGTAGGAAATTGTTTTTGACAATACCTCTTTATTTAAAGGGATAGTTGTTGTGTTTTGAAGTACTTATCCATAGTCGATGTATTACCTGCTGTAGATGGCAGTCGGCCAGCCCCCAGTTCGGAGAAGCGGGCATAAGTACCGACACGAGAGCAAAGCAATGTACTGATGTGGACGGGCAGCAGCAAACCGTATCTCAGCCTCCTAAGAGGCCCACTTTTAAAAAAATCTATATCCGCTTAAGTGTACGCTATATTTAGAATATTTTCTTTATCGTGCCGCCAGACAACCCTTTCAGAGGGTGGAACTCATCTAGGCTCTCTTTGAAAGTCGCAGGTCTCCGTTGACAATAACAGTATCGACAATTTTCACTTTTACTTCAGTTCCATGTCGGATATTTCTAAATATAGCGCACACCGCCGCCCCCATCCACGGCAGAGCGTTACTGTTCTCCAGTGTGTGCTGTCGGCCATCTACTGCCAGCCACTGTACAACCCCAGAGCTCCAAAACTAGACTTTAACAGAAAGATGAGGATTGAAAACAGACATGGTATACCCATTCCTTTTTATTTGAAACAATTACGCCTTGTCTTGAACCAGTGCCCACAGACTGTTGTCTTTCTTTCCTCCTGAAAACGAGAAGACTTTATTGGACAGAGTTTCGGTAATCCATCAGCCCAATAAATCAGAGATGTTGGCTTGTACTGACAGATATGTTTGAGCTTGTTCTTATTTGGCAGTGTGATACTAGTTATGACAACATGGATAAACAGCTTGATAGGAGTATCAGTCCAGACTGTTTCATCATTTTTACTTAGCGTGCTAACTATTGGTAAATATCAGTGAAGACAAAGTACAGACATCAGTCTGATAGGTGTTTGATATGAAATGTTCTATATTTATGATGGATCCCCCAAGTTGTTGCTTTTCATCCTGAGGGGCACGTGGATGTATATTCCAAATCTGATCACGCTCCATGTCATAGGTGTTGAGACATTTCACTGGAAACCAAAAACAGAGCGGCCATAGTGGTGCTTAAAGTGTGGGATCCACACATGTCAGTTTGTTTGTGCCATTCCATCTTTTAGATGTGGTTATGTCTCTGGAAGGCAAACAATATGAATGATGAAACATTAGTGGTCAAAGTTCTGATACATAGTAAAGAATAAAAAAGATATAAAGTTGCTATGAATAAAATTAAATAGATTCTGCCGGTTATCAGTGAAGACAAAGTACAGCCGTTTTCCATCGGTCTGAAAGGAAAAGACATAGGACATCATTTTAATGTTTCCATGCAGACGTCGATGTATTGATTAAATTATCAACAAACCGATATCATTGAGACAAAGTGAAAACATTAATGCATATCGTCATCTTTAGGAGACGCATTCATTTTAAAATGTCCATCCACCTTCTTCCTACAGATCCCAGTAATATAATTGTCCTATTTCAGTCGCTTTTTGTAACTTTATGTAAATTGTTGATTGTGTTAAATAGGCATACGATATTGTCTAATATTGATTACAGGCCACTAAATTGAATCAATTGGAAATGGCATTGTGGCAGTATCGTTGTCCAAAGAATGGAAACGACAACGTATTATGACTTACTATTCCACTGCAGCCTTGATTACCTTAGCTCCATGGCTAATACCCTGAGGGGCACACTGAAGGGGCCCTCAGAGCTTTTTGAAGTCTGCCTGGAGGGCCACTCGTACTCAGCCATCTTTGTAGTTATTCAGTGCCACCAGAGTGTGAATGGCATCGCGGCGACTAGAACCAAAGCAGTGAACTTCACGCTTGTTGGAGCCCAACACATCAGGCCGCCCAGCTCCATCCACCACAAAGGATCACACGCGTCGGAGGGTGAAACTGGCAGACCGCGTGCAACAACTCGACAACCTCACCGTGTCGCTTTCAATATCTCATCATGCACTACACTACATGAGGCACCGGAGCTGGTAGAACAGAGTTTGTAGAAATCAGTTTGATTGAGGGCACGTGTAATTAACTGGCCAGAGGCCTCCAGCCCTTCCTATCCGGTTTGTAAATGCATTCCAGCGCTTGTGTGATCAATGCAGTGCTATCTAACAATGCTTACAGTCAGTTGTGTAGTGAATGAGACACACGTTGTTCAGGTCAACCAGAGCTGTACAGTGGGAGCAGCCAATGCCTGCTTTCATTGCGTGTCCCTCTCGCACAGAGCAAACATTTAGTAAGGTACTTAGAGTTATCTGAAGTAAAAAAAAAAGTACTTGGGTGGGCACACAGGCAAAGTAATTAAACAGGAGGAAGACCCTTTAGTGGTTTAGGTTTGCAGTTTTTGTTATCACCCTCCAGTACCTCCACTAACTGCCTCTCAGCCGCAGCGTTTCACTGCTTTCATTGAACGACTACTCTCTAACCTATTCATCATTCAGAAGTTTTCCCAAAGTCGAGTCTTAAGATCCAAATCGGGCCCCGTGAAACAATGCCGCTGATTGTCACCGAGGCAACAATTTTCTTGCCTCACCGAAGGCGCCTGATTGTGAGATTGGAGTTGCAGTTATTTCACACAACCTGACTAAAGGTTAATTATGGCTGGAGATTACAATACAAATAAAATGGCAATTCAAACCAATCTGTTTGGAATTACTTGTCTGTTTCGCATCATAATAATTTGCTTTTTTTTTGCACAGAAGTTGCATCACCTCGGGCCACCCCGGGATTTCTAATTATTGCACCAGTTGTCTGTTTTCTTAATCCCGCACGACTCCGCCGTGTTTGTAATCTGCCACAATATGGTAATTTGTGATGGAGTTTTTACAAAGTGATCGTTTGATAGATTACCCTCTTGTTATTTTGCATCCCATTAATTTGTGCAATTTTTTTTACTTTTACCGTGAAAACTTTTCCTTTTTTTTTTTTTTTTTTCTCCGCACATTTCTTTCTTTCTCTTTTTTTGGTTCAGCGATTTGTGGAGGCCGCTGTGGAAATGTCTCATGAAAGCAACCTCGGGATGCTCATCTAGCCGGCGTGTGCGGAGATGATCCTCGATATTAAATAAGAGTGACGCTCTGACTTTGTCCATCCGGTGGAAAGGCGATTAGATTCCTAAACCATAAGAGGTCTCCAGGTCCTGTGAGGCAAAATCAAACATGTGGGAATAAATCGGATTATGCTGGAGATGTTAATTTCATTTTGATCCAAAGTAAACATAATATTATAGAGAGAAGAGAAATGTGCATATTTGGCATAGATCCCTGTAGTTCGGATTACATTCAGGCAGCACATTACAGTCAAACTAGAATATATTGAGGATGCTGTTGACTTCTAATGAGCAAAACGCGCGTGCTGAAAAACACAACAATATCAAAATGTAAAGGTCAACACCAAAGTGGACCTGAGGAAAATCATATTGAAAGAGCAGCCTCATAACGACGCCACCGGGTTGAGTTGGAGCGGCTGCTTGTGGTCCTGCTTAATGCAGAACTACTATATGCCTGCAGTCCTGAAAGCACACACACACACACACACACACACACACACGCACTCATGCGTGTGTAAGCATCCCACCTGCGTTTGTTCTTGCCGATGTGTCACACCGCGGTGTGCTTATGCAGTCTTTTGGCAGTGATGGTCGTTCCCATGTCAAAACACACACACACACACACACGCACACACACACACACACACACACACACACACATAGAGACACACACATACATGCTGCTGAGTCCAATATCAGTATAAATGAGACAGGAGGACCACTCTTACACCGGGTGCACACAGCATTCAGTGTCACTGTCACTGCAGAGGAGAGAGGGCGAGGAAGCAGAGAGTCAACAAGGTAGGAAAGGAGAAGAAAAAGAGGATGTGCTCCCTTCATTCTGGGACAGGGTGCCCTTTTTTCAATAATGTGACCTTCAGAATGTGAGAGTGGACTGGTGGTGCTATTCACTGTACTCCTTCTAAACGCTCACTTCAAAACACGGCCCCGGGGGCCTCATTTGAGTACGGGCAGCACTTCACAGTCAACATTTGACCTTTAAGGCCCCAAATGTGGTTTTTTTCTCGGCTAGTTCACTGTTGCATATGCACATTTTCCCAAAGGATATTTTATTGGAGATGGCAAGTAGCCTATTCGGGATTGTTTTCGTTGAGATTTTCACCAGCGCTTTTAGTCCAGTTAAAAATATGTATCTATTTTCAAAATAAGACAAATCGAGAGCACTTTGCGGACTTCTTGCATGAGGTTTGTCAATCATTTGGAAAAGGAAGAAATGGATATGTTTTCCATGCTTTTACGGCTTCCCACACAGTATGCATCACATACATTTTTGTCTCATCTCATCGGCTCATCTGTTATTTCTTGTGTTTTCTGCCTGTAATATCACCGCATCTGTCCAAGATAACCATAAAAAAAACACCAGGAGCACAAACACTGTGCTGGATGTGTCCACACAGAGGCTAATACACACACAAAACACTACCGGAATGGATGGAAACCCTTATCTCTTTCTCAAAGGTCAGAGATAATCGTGTTTTCTGTCAGGGAAAGAGATTGACCCCTTCAACCCTCCCTGGCATTTTGGAGGAAATAACTTTTTGGGTTCATCACCTCTGCCCTAAAGAGATTTGCACGCCACTTGGCTCATGCAAACATATTGTGATTTCAATCTCACCCGATGCACTGATAGGGATCATCCCCCACCCCTCACAAAAAAAAACACACATTACACTTAATATTGCATCATGCACAATACACAGTAGGATGTAATTCCCCACACTGGGGGGAAAAAACAATCATCACAAGGGAGAGAAAATAGTTCTCAGAACCAAAGGCGGTGTTTATTACAGATCTGCAAGGAGACAAATGGATTTACAACAGCCACGGCTGAATCTGTATGCTAATTTGTCCTGGAGCTTTAGCACGAGACATTTTCAGATTTAAATAATTATAATAATAATAAATACGAGAATATTTGTATCATTAACAATTACGTTTCACATTCATTCAGTCATGATTCTACGAGGTATCGTGATATCATAAAATAAACAAAAGCACTACACGAACACTGCAAATGTAAGTGAATAAATAAATAAGCACTATATAGCCACAGTGGAGTAGAATGGACACATCTACATTGTGCAACAGTATCTGCACCTCTGAAGTCAGGTCTCAGTTTACTCGACCGGTGCTCGCTCTCCACTCTGTCATGACGTGGAGTCTGTCGAATGTGCACACGTCTCTTCAGTCGCATGCCCTTATAAGGAGCTGGCGGGGCGTTTCTGTATGCAAATCCAGGTGCACGAGAACGCGTGTTCTCCCTCATTCCACAGATGTGTTTCTGAATTTATTTGTATTTTATTTTGGAGAGCGACAGGGAAAGTCTCCACTGCCGTAGAGGAAGGTGTGAGAAGGTACCATGGGGTAACATCTCCGCCATGGCAAATGGGCAGGGGGAGTATTTAATTTACATATGTTTTCGTTCTCACTTCTTGTGGTGCGCATGTCATTTTTGGCATGATCTTATTTCCGGTCCGCTCCATTCTCAAGAACATGAAACCCACAGGAACGTCTGCAGGGAATCTGTTTAAATTTGGCACAAACGTCCGCTTGGACTCGAAGGATGAACTGATTTGGATTTAAGAGGTCAAAGGTCACTGCAACCTCATGTCCTACCCATTTTTCGTGAACACAGTATCTCCGGAGCTCCCCCGAGCAATTTACTTCAAATTTAGGACAAACGTCCACCATAACTAGATAACCAATATGCAAGAAATCTTACTGCGTTAGAGGTGAATTAAGTTTAATTTCTATTGCTCACAGAAATGAAAATAAAAAAAGCAACCAACTCTTTTCACAGAAGAAATTATCCCTATTTGGTTTGCGGATTGTCCTCGAGTGATGAAGACACTTTGTTTCCCGGAAAGATATGTCGCTGTCAAATTATGAATGTGTTCTTTTAACAATATTTTATTCTAAGCACAAATTTCAGAGACGGATTTCTCAAAAACCTGGAAAAATAAAACTGAAACCATCAGCGTGGCTCAGTAATGCCACTGGAGGTGAGGGACAAAAGGTTTCTTCTCTCATTTGGTTGGCTCGACCCTTTAGCTACAGGTCAGCGGCTTACTAATGCCTCATGCGTTGATTGTCAGCATTGTTACAAAGCTCAGGTGCCACATGACAAATGAGTGATTACGCTCCTCTGATAAATTTGCAGCTACAAAGAGTTATTGAAACGTATTGCCTTTAGGATAACCCTGATTGGCAGACTTATTAAGAAGCTCAGGTGCGTGGTGGTAGCGTTCTTAATAAATGAGTCAGAGTGGTGTCAGATGCCCATCAGGGTACAATAGAGGGGGGGCGACGGGGCTGGGCTGTCCCATCAGTCACTGTGCGGCGGGGGATCAGAGGTGACCCTGGCACCCCATCTGGTTGAGAATACACAGACAGGGGAGAGGAGGGGGAGAGTGAGTGTTGAAAGGTGTGGTGGAGGAGGTGATGGTGGCGGGCGGGGGTCAGGCAGTACTATTGCTGATAAGAAAAGAATCCAGAGATGTGGGGGCCGATGGAAGCACACGAATGTGTACATGTACAGAGACATGCGAACACACTCGTACGCCTGTGGTGAGTAACTCGAGGGAGACACACACATTCCCCCCTCCCTCCTTCCTGCCCTCCCGAGGGGTGAGGTCAGGGTGTTGGGGGGGGGATCTGTCACACGACGCACCTCAATTGTAACAGATGGACGCACACACACACTTTCACACACAGTCTTGCGTCCCAGTGAGGCTGGCAGGGTCCTGACCTGTGTGACCAGGCTTGCCGACCAGGCAGGCATATGGGCCAGGACCCTGGGGGCAGCGAGATAGACAAAGAGCTGATTGGCACCGGTAGAGGATAAACACACACGGTTTACCCGGCTTCTAAGTTCACGCGGCGTTTCTTTCGTACGGCAAATTATTGTTTTTATGCATTTATTTTTTCCGATGCGTTTTTCTTTTTTTTTTTGCAATTGCCATCAGCCTCGTGTTTTTTTTGCTCCACGCCAAAAATTGCTCTCTCATAAAGAAAAAGTCAAGCATGTCCCGCTGCTGATGGGAAAGTGTTTTTGTTTGTTCAGGCGGGAGCCGGGGAGGAAGCAGGTGCTGGCGGTAGTTGGCATCGTCAGCTTGGACGGGGAAGGACATACATGGGTAGGCATGGGTGGGTCCAAATTAACATTGGTCGGCTCACCTGCTTCACACTGTGTAATCCATATGCCACATCAGTGAGTCTAATTCCTTTGTACTTATTCTTATATATAGTCATTTAGTTTTTGCCGTGGGGTAGCAAAATTGGCAGATGGCGGAAAAAACAATCCGTGCCTGTTTCTCTCCTTTCTCATTTAAAGACTCACATGTTCACAACGACAGTGAAGGAGCACTCGTAGCCCTGTGAAGGCCTGTTTTGGTCTTGTTGGATATGTCATGTCGTCACCTTTAAACCTTCAAGAAACGACGTAGCTGTTCAACCAGTCCTGTACTGCAGCAACACAACGAGGACACCCGTCTCAGCGGTCCTGCTCTGGTTCCAGAGCTCTTTGTACACCCAAAGAGGTTAGACCCAGACTGAGATGTACTGCATAGTTAAAGTACTCAACCACCTTAAAGGTATGATTATAGTTTGATGGTAATAGTTTGAAAATATGGGAAATATGCCTTTTGGCTTTCTCGCTGTTGGCTTTCTTGCTTCATGTCTGTATGCCTCGATATGAGGAAAGTGACAGAAATAGGTAAGCTTGGCACAGCGTAAAGACTGCAAGCAGGGTTCGTTTTTATCTGTACACAAATCAAAGTGTAAAAACTACAAGTTGTCTTTGGAGGGGACTCGATTCTAGGAACTGAGCATTTGTTATTCTGGGAAAAAATATCATATGTCGGGCCGATATTGACTCAAAAAGCTGGATTGGGTTATGATGTCGATGGGACCGTTTCATGTATTATTATACAATTATACAATGGAATTTTGATTCCTGTTTTGAACAATGTGTTGCTGTATTAAAAAATGCTATTGTTATTATTTTGAAAATAGATAATTCAGTAAATTAAATAAATAAATAATTTATTTGTTTATTTATTTAATTTAGTTTTTAAAAAGTACATAACAAATGAATGTTAAAGTCAGGTCTGATGTTGCCTCACATGTTAATAATAATGATAACATTTTATTTGAAAAGATTCTATTGAGTTGCATTGTGGGATATGTTTTTGGAGCTTGTCTCTGAGTCTTAATGTTTTAAAAGGTGAAACCAGGCTATGCAGCCAATGTACAACACCCTCCCCACTCTTAGGTTCATTTCAACTGGTTTCATACATTCCCAAGTTCGATGTCTCCGATCGTCAGCAACCTTCACCTGTGATCTTTCTTCTCTCATCAATAGAGATTAGCCTTCTCCTCGCATTAACCATATATCACTCCATCTATCCTCCGCCTCTCACACACACACACACACACACACCTATAGTTACATGGGATATGCACACAGTCGATCAGCTTCAGCTGTAATGTCTTCACTCCCGTTTACTCCTGACTGTGTGTGTACGCATGCATACAGACGCGCATGCAGACCTGTGAGATGTGTACGGGAACAAATCACCAGCTGCCAGCGGTAAATGAAGATATAACCACTCCTGGCCGCCGTGTACCTTCAGCAGTGCCACTTAATCCAGCCATAGGATCTAATGTGGATGGACACTCAGTGATGGAGAAAGGCATGCACTAACAAACACATCCACTCCAGCTAACAGTGATTGACACCGGCTCGCACAAAGCTCACTCTGTCTTTGACACACAGTCCCACGCACAAACAGGCCAACACACACACACACACACACACACACAAACGCACTATTAGGAATTATGATTCCTGTTTACGTTCTCACACTCCCTGGTTTTTGATCTAAAATTGAAGCTGTATATACATTTTGGAGATGTCATGGTGTATCCATTCATGGTATTCAAGGAATTTAGGGTATATTATTTCCAAAATGAATGAGAGTGTAAGATTCCATATCTAAAACTGCTAATTTACAACATGAAAGCCAACAACTTTGTTCACAAAGATACACTGTAATGCCACAAGGGGAATGAATGGTGAATGAATGAATAGAAGTATATACCTTTACATATGGCTAACACATAATTAAGAAATTTCCTGTGAATACCCCTGAATATAAATGTCAAAATTTATTTTTTCTTTACAATGTTTTTAGATAAGCAAGAGTCTTTGATACCGCACTCATAGGCACAATTGTGCTTTAAAGCTAAATGCTAACACTAGCATGGCAACAGGGCCACCATTGCAAAGCTAACATGATGTTCAGTGGATGTAATGTTCCCCCTCTTCTCCATCTTAGTTTAGCATAATAGCATGCTAACATTTGCCAACTCGCACCAGACACAAAGTACGACTGAGGCCGTAATGGATGAATTCAACTTTGGAATGGTCCTCAGGGGAGAAGATACTCAAACAGATTAAAATTCAGCCAGAGTTGGCCATCAAATTTTATCACAATCCGTCTAATAGCTATAGAGACATTTCACTTCAGACCACAAATGTCAACCTCATTGTGGCGCCAGAGGAAATCATAAAAGTCATTAGGGTACATCCTGAGGCGGCCATGAATGTCTGTTAGATATCTTTTTGCTAGATGTAGATGTTTCACTGGATTATGGAAATAGTTTGGACCAACGTGGTGGATAAACAGACAGACGAATAGACAGACATTGTCGTCCCTTGAGTTTGGCTAGAAAAACCTCACAATGATCCCTCTACAGTGTCTCTCCCTCCCTCCCTCTCTCCGTCCATCAGTCTCTTTTGTTCCCTGTCCTCCCTCTGTTGGGTTCTGTCACCATTGCAGACAGCAGTGCTCATCATTAATGGCAGGCGAGCTTATATTAGCCCGCAGTAAACAATTAACACAACAGCAAAAAAAAAAAAAGAAGAAAAAAAAAGAAAGAATTCAATGCAAATTACATCCGGCTGTGATAAAGTGCTGCAACAATATCAATGAATACCTTTGCCCGGAATTATGGAATAGCTTCCAGGTTATTTCCGCGTGTGTGTGTGTGAGTGTATGTGTGTGGTGTCTTAATATATTCCTTTAAAACTGTTTTCCTTTCTGCTGGCCTTTTATGCGACTCACTCATTAATGCTCATAGAATTGCTATTTCAGTAATAGAAAGCCATAGAAACTGCGATCAAATGAAGCTGAATGGGTCGCAGATGAATAGGGACACGGGATCCGCTGAAATAGCTTCCGCTGTCTGTCGGCCCCCTCTTTGCTTGAAATGTGTGTTTGTGTTTTTTTTTTTTCAACACATCTTGTTTATTGTCTTCAAAGTAAAAGGAGATGGGTGTCTGTACCGAACCAACAGACTTGACGCTTCACGACAGAGAGCCGGGGATAAGAAATGTGGCCGAGGGCCAAGAATAGCATACTGTACTGGGACACCGGTTGCATTGTTTCTGTGCGAGAAATTACGTCCGGCCTCCAATCGCAATCACATTGTTTAGAGCAGGACGAAAGAATCACAGGCCGGAGGAATTACGCGGTATTAGTCCATCTGTCAGTTGTGAGTTCGTCAGACGCCGTGGAACATCTTTCTGTCTGCTGGTGATTTGGTATGGCGAGCCTCTCCGTATGCACGGCCCTCCCCAGATCACTGGACGGCGGCATCCCAACAGTGCTACATGGAGTCTGGTTGACAAATGAAAGACAGACGAATGGCATCGATCCTTGAATGCGCTGGCTTTGCGTTAATTGCCACTGAGTAAGTAATTGGTCTCGGCTAAATCTCTGCTCCAGGACATTTGCACGAGAAGGATAAAAGTTCCCACATGGAATAAAACGAGGGGCCAGTGGCGTTTTCCCACTTTCGGTGTGTGTGTGTTTTGGGGGGGGGGGAATGGGGGGGGGGTTAGGGAATGGCATGGAATGGAAATGGTGCTGTTGACACAATAAATAAAAGAGTCATCTTCTGGAGGAGGAGGCTGTAGGTTTAGTCTCTGCTGCAACAACACATCAACCGATGGACCTGTTAGCAGCCAGACGGCAGCAGAAATGCCAATTCTCGACTTATCTTGGTCAATCCCGAACAAAAATGTCACCTTGTTTTGACCTGTAATTGCACAGCCTCCCTTTGAGCCTGTCACTGTGATATGAAACAAAATAACAGGGGCCAGATGTATTAGAACAAGAGAAAACATACATACAAGGATCTGGTATTTATTGTTAGTAATGTGCATACCTTCACGCGTGCTCTACACCATGTGTGCCACTTCATTTGAAATGATCTTTTTCACGACGTCATTGGCTTTCAACAACAGCGCCAACTCCGTTTCGATAACATTGATAGCCGTGTGAATAAATATCCATTTTTACAAGCTTGCTTTTCTTCCAGCATGTGCAGATCATTTCATATAGTCACCCTCTAGTGATGCAGCATTGTGGGAATAAGTCATAAATCCGACCCACTTATGTATCATTACTCTTATTAGTGGGCTGGTCTGGATCACAATACACAGCATACGAATGCATGTGGCTGTGTGTAACAGCATCTACGTCGCCGGTGCCAGATCAAGATTGGAATGAGTCTGGGTTTTGTCCAAACAAGATTAAACAGGGGAGTTGTTGATATAAATTCATAAATAATTTAGGGGGAATGGGCTTTTGCCTTGCGCACATGCAAACACTTTCACAGTGACTGAGATTAACAAAGCTGCCGTCAAGATTTTTTTAGTTTTTTTTGCGCATATGCAGATGTTTAGTGGACATATTGTTTAAACACCTGGGCCCAAGGAAAACAGTGGAGAGGAGTGTAATTTTACAAATATGAAATCGTAATTCTTCTCAATATCAGGGTGCGTATCGTATTCCGTTTTGAACCAAAGCGGTGTTGTTTCCATCTGGACAACTGAGCCTCCAAATGGATTTCACATTGTTAGAATGACCACTTTGATTCCAGCCCATATTGCCTCAATCCATTTCAGAGCTAAACTCACTCTGTTTTTCTCTTTCCCGTGTATTTTTTTTACTCCATGTTTCTCGTGGCATCTCCATTTTGCCCCTGTTCTCCCATTTTATTCTCCCCTCTATCTCCTCTCCGTTTCTCTCTTTCTCAATTCTCTGGAGTAATTGCCTTGATAGTGAACAGTGCTGCTAATTAATTATGCAACAGACGAAAATTGAGGTGAGAGCGAGGGATGAGAGGAGGAGAGATGAGGTTTGTGCCAAATGGTCTACCGTAGAGAGAGTGAGAGAGAGACGGGGAGAGTGTGTGAAGTACGTTGAGGGGTGGGGGTGGAAAAAAGCCAGATGGGAAGTAGAACAAAGGAAAAGCACAAGAAAATGAGGAAAGATGAGAGGCGGAGAACGCAACAACTGAGAGGTTATGTTTGTAATGAGGATCTGTCATAACGCGAAGATCAACAGCGCGAACCGGCAACTCAGGGCTCTCCAGCAGAGGAAGAGGATGGAGGATGGAGGGTGGAAAAGTCAAAGGGAAATATCAGCATTCATTGCTTTTCTTTAGTGAAAGGTGCAGATAACTTAAGTGTATGTTTCTCCTACTTAGCGTCTGTCCTCGTGCTCCACGGAGAAGTGAGGGTCAGTCTTAAAAGTACTCGTTCTGATTTTAAAAAAAATCTGAGGAAATACATTCCAAGTTGAAGACATCAGGGATAAGATTTTCTTTTTAGAAAAAAAAAAAGTTATTTTCCCATGTGCGGGGGTGGGGGGGATTTAGCAGAGTTGCTAATAGCTCGTAGCATGTGGCGGTTTAACTATTGAAGCTACTCATTCATTTACACAGCCCCAGCTACAAAAATAGGCTTTTATATTAATTAAGTGTCTAATTTTCTACCTCTCACACAAATAAAATGCATTTATAATAAAAAAATAAAAGATTGACATTATTGTGTCATAATGATTGTAATATCATCGCAATACATTTTATTCACAGTTATTGAAATGATCCTCTGGAATATAATGTTCTTGCAGTCAGTTTTTTTTCATAATGTAGCTTCAGTATAATTTATAATACAATATTAACTTGGATAGAGAGAGAGAGAGAGAGAGAGATAACTTTATTGATTTGTCTACAGTCCAAATGTCCAAATGTCATCTTCAATTCTCTACCACTGTATATACGTGTCGAACTGGCAGCAAAGCAATAGTAGCATATAAGAAAATTAATGATGCACTAATTACTAACATTCACTGATAAAACCCTCGTTATTTAGGCCTTTTTTTTCCTTATTTCAGACGTTTCCCACCTTTTACCAAGCAGGAGCTACTGCGTTGTTGCACTTGTTTAACTGCTTTCATGTGTGGTTGAACATAAAAAAGATAAGTGTATAAGTAATAATAATTGCATTTATCAGTACTTTTTCCTTTTCAGATTCAATACATTAACAGACTATGACACAAGGTAGGAACATGAGAGCACATATATCCAGCAGCACTGACTAAATAAAAAGAAAACATGATCTGGCCACACACTTGGAGACCTTCTGCTATTCCTCTGCGCTGCAGCTTCCACTGTTTACACCATCAGTATCCCACAAAGTTTCCACGGCTGTTTTGATAGGAAATAGCTGCACCGTGATATCACATTGGTGTATTCTTTTGGGCTGACATTGAACCGAGCCACCTCTCGCACATGCCCGTTTAGTAATTGCTTGCTGAGTATTATTAAGAAGATTTCCATCAGTATCGCTCAGAATTCAATGTCAACCGTTTTTAAAATAAAGCAAAGAACGATGACCTGCTGAATCCCTTCTGACTGAAACGTTTAGCGCTCATATCGAGCTCTTGTCACGTCATCCGCCCCCCTGTGTCACCTATCCCCTGCTTTTCAATATCATATAATACAAAGTCATATTTAACGTTGCCAATATTAAATTAATATTCCGTCTCTCCCCTTGCTCTTTGCATATACTGTCTCTTCACGCCTCACCTCAGTCCCCTCCACAGGCTTCATTCAAATCCCCCCCCCCCTTTCTCTCCCACTGTCTTCTCCATCTCTGCCGCCCTCTCCAGCTGAAGTGCTAGCTCGACTAATTAAAAGCCTTAATCAGGATTCATAATTAGGTCTAATCAGTGCCTTGTACATCATTCCCTTGCATTCTTCCTTCGCTGGTGGTGAAGGCCGAGATGCTCATGAAATAATTTAGGCAACTTAATGCTTCCAAATGCGGAGCTGGGAGCCGGGCTCCAGTGAAAAGGGAAGAGAGAGCAGCATGATTAGGACCAGGCGGCTGATTGCTTCCCCTTCCTCCCTCCATCCCTAGCCTCCATCCCCACTCTGGTTCTCTACTTCACACATTGAGATTTGTTACCATCTCTTTCCTTTCCTTCACTATCTTTCTTTCTTTTTTTCTCATATGTGTGTGTGTGTGTGTGTGTGCGAGCGCGATGGCGCCACCTGCATCATTACAGCTGAGGCCCCCGGTGCACTAAAGCCTGCAACAGCCTCTCCGCTCTTTACTGCCTTCTGTCCACCTGAGCTCTCATCTGTTAGGATTAACGCCCGACACAATGCAGCGCGGGAACAGAAAAATAATTACACTGTTCATTATGCACGGGGCCTCTGCGCCGCTAACACTACAGCCTCCTGGTTTATTACCATGTCTCTGTGCCGCTCTCATCACTTCCACAAAGTCTGAATATGATCCCACTGCAAAGGAGCTGGCTGCTTTTGAATTTCACTGGTGTGTGTCATTGTGGCTCATGGAGTCCCGGCCACGCGGAACATTTCTCCTTTGCCTCTCTGTCAGCCTCCTGCTGCCTGAATAAGAAATTGTTGAGGAAAGACATTCAAATCGCCTTCAAAGAGAAAAATGGCAAACAGTAGGAGTCGGTGGAAAATGAAAAAGAAAAAGCTGCATTGAACAGATTTCAGTATGGCGCCTATTCTTCCTCCTTTGTCTGTGCTGTTAGAACCCATATATATATTTATATATATATAGAAATATAGAAGGTGCTCAGGTACACGCTCATGCTGTGTGCACACGTGTAATCGCAATTATGACGGCAATGATTTTCCAGCGAGCCATACAGAAATGTGTCGAAATTATGACATGCATTGTTCTGCGCGAGCTATTAGGCTTATAATGGACTGGTTACCGTGACGACCGTAAATCAAGCCTGGTAGTGCAACAGGGATGAGGGTTATTGAGGGTAAGGAAAAAACTAGAATTGGTTGTTATTTTCTAAAGGGGTTGCTGCATCATCAGAGATGTGCTGCAAGGTCGTCTCCGGGTACGACCTTTCTGTACGAGTACCGTACAGAAAGAAAAGCACCGGCAGTCCGAAGCATGTTGGATTACATTTTTGTTTACTTTTACGTAATTATGAGTCTGGAACGAGAGTCTTCAAGTCACGGGAAGTTAGTTTACCTTCGGCCATCTCTGCTGGTACAGCCTGAAGGTCTCCCACTATGCAGGTCTCCTTCAAATGCAGGACTTCAACTTAAGATGGAGTATCTCTGCAACATATTAGTACTTTTATTTGGAGGATCTGAATATCTTTCTACCACTTTCCACTGTGCGTACTAATGAAATGAGAAAAAAGCATCGCTTCCGAAATGAGAGTACAATCCAAAAGCCACTTTGCGCTAAAGAAATGAATCACACCCAATGAGATAGCCCTCGAGGCTACTGTTGGAGCTTGGTTGAACAATGTCACCCGAAAATGAAAAAATTTTGTTAAATGACTGCATTCATGCAAAAAAAATCTAAACGCTGCTGCGACTAGAATTCTTAATTAATGACTATACAGTTATCAAATGATGTGTACAATACCTTGGTATAAATGCTGTAATCACTTGCCAGACAATGGAGGAGATGATTGCCGGATGAGTATTTTTAGCACGTGTGCACATTTCCCATGATTGCTGTTACTTTCTGGTGCAAAGACAATGTATTACGGAGCGGAGAGGCCTGTAAAGGCAGCCATTCTACTCCGCTGTGGAGTTTGGGGGATTTATGGTAATTAGTTCAAATTAATGTGACATTGATGTTTAAATGTTCCACGTGGCACCAGTAATCTGAGCAATATTGGTCTCATCAGGCCCGAAAAGAAAAGAACGTACAGTTTAAACCTACAGTATACTTACTGCCTATGAGGTCTGTGGGAATCTTAAAAAATACGGATTTGAAGGGCAGCGCCCCCAGCCCCCCTCCCCCTCTCACACACCTTTTAAAATCTTACATTTGAGATTTTTATTGCTCTTTGCAGCAGGAGGGAAGGACATGAACTGAATGTGCACGTTGCTCAAATACAATGCAATCCAACAGTTAAAAAATTTAAATGTGCTCTTAATAAATTCATGAGAGCTGCACCTGTGGCCACTTTGGGATTTCAGTGAAGTAATAATTACAAGCCTCTCTGTGTGCATCTTCTGACTTCACACTCGGTATGGCTGGAACTAATATAAATTTGATGAATGCAAACGGAGTTGATGCATGGCCGAGTTTTCCCCCAACACTCTTCAACAGAATGCCATTAAAGTCATTCATTTTTGAAAGAGTTGCTGTGTTTCTAGTGCTCGAGAGAAAGTAAAGAGCCAAAGTGGAACTATAAACCAAAGGTTACAACTTTACAGAAGCTGGCAATTGAATGGCCAAAAGGTGTTTGTTTGTGTGCACGTGGCTGTGCACGTGTGTGTGTGTGTGTGTGTGTGTACTTGTGTGTGTGTGTGTGTGTGGGTTGGATGTGGATGAGTCCCCAAAAAGATATTTCTTTAAGTTTGAATCCCTCTTTAGATTTGAAGGAGCATTAGTCATGTGTCTCACTGCAAGGTGGTCTCACGACCTCTTGATGTGACGCACACGCACACATGCACGCACACACAAACACACACACTCTCTCTCTCTCTCTCTCTCTCTCTGCAGCTGTCTGAGCAGTCATTTCCAGGGATATTAGAGGCCCTCTAACACGGTGGGCCATTAACAGCAGAATAATATCACAAGTTGACCCTTGACATTCATAGCAGCTTATATCTCCTTGCTGATAGATGCAGGCTCTGCATATAGCGCTCTGTGCTGGAAATGAACTGACATGGAGGGAGAAGAGGGCAAAATCCCTCCATCTTAAACCTCGCCGGAGCGAATAGCAGAGCGGCTTAGGGGAGGTGGGGGTGTGCGAGGGTGAGAGAGAGACAGAGAGGCTTTGATACGAGCTGAGGACAGAGAGCGAGAGATGATGGGATAATGAGAACGTAGAGAGCACATTTCTTTCGGTCTTTTACGAGGTTGCAGCTACACCCCCTTTTCCATCTTCACCCTGCTGTCGGGCCACGAACCCGGCGAGACGCCGTTGCATTCAAGCAGATGACATCACCTGTTGATTTGGTAGCATGTGAAGTATTACACCTCTCACTCCTTTTGGTTTCTTTGTGTTATCTATTGTACGATGTTTTGTTTTTTGTATCCCGCCTATGCCATCACTCACCTCGTCTTGCATTCCTCTGCAATTACTCATCTACTCTCTCTCTCTCTCTCACTTTTTCCAGTTGCTTAACAGAATTCCCCTATTTTCATCTTTTGTGTGTTCTTGTGATCCGCCCGCGATTAATAAAGCAGCGACGCCGTTCATTTGCACCTCTCAGGTACACTAATCCCCCAATGTGCCCTGTGTGTTATGACCTTTGACCCTTCCTCCTTCGGCCTCGCTTCCCTTTTCCCACACTATTTCGGTGTCCTCCCCCGCCCGTCTCTGTGCCCTGAAGCGGCGGTGGAAGCAGTTTCCCATGAGGCCGAGTGGCGGCCTGACCGACAGGCTACCTTACCTCATCTCTTCTGCCTTTTCTTGCCCCCGAGGTTTCCATCCCATTTCCCTTCCATCCATCCACCTCCCAACCCCAGTGACTCAGTGCCCACCATCAGTGCTCAGCCACCATCTATCAGTCAATCTGAGTCACACACACTCTGTGGGACACGAGCGTACAGTAACCGACTCGAATGACAGCCTCAGCCCTCAGGGATAGGCTGAACTTCTGTGTGCGTGTGTGTGTGTGCACATGTACATGTAAATGTAGTTATCTCTTATAAATATGTATGGTAATGCACGGGGAGAGGTTGTGAATAAAACATGCGGACAGGTGATGGAAGCTCAACTATACTCTTTATGGATGTTAATCTCTGAGGCTGCGATTGTGAGGACTTCACAATATCCTGTTCAAATGTCACCGCATGCCGCGGCTAAAGCTAAAGTGAACGTGTGCTGTGTAACTATTCTTTATGTTAGGAATTACATTACAATAACAATGGCTTTTGAATATATGAATAATATTTTTATACAAGGGGGGGGGGGGGGGGGGGGGGGGGGGGGGGGGGGGGGGGGGGGGGGGGGGGGGGGGGGGGGGGGGGCCTGTAAAAGTTCCACAATATATATAATACCATCAACCATAAAAAGTGTTGAAATAAACTATTATTAAAGGGCAGCCAGACATGCTCCTTTTTTTTTTTTTTGCTTAAACTTTTTATGCTTTGCTGAGGACATTCATCTGCTACTTTTAATTCAGGATATGTCACTCATTTTGATAGACTTGTGCTTTTTGGTTGCTGCATGTAAACATCATAACCTGCTTATAATTACCCAAATAAGCTTTTCTCCCAGTTCTAAAAAAAAACCTGATTAACATATCTGGGATCAGTATTACATTGAAGGGTGTGGGAAATAAACATAGACGGTTTTCTGGTAACAGTTGGAATGTTTTACTTTATTTACAGATGTGTCTATCACCAATGAAAAGAAAAAGGTTTCCCCCAAATAAGACCTGCAGATATCTTATCTGAAGGTTCTCGCTTGCTTACTTTCATACTTACAAGCTATTTTATTTAAGATAGCTTTTTTGTCAGGTGACCTGAAATATTGACCCATTATTCAGACTTATATGAACTGAGTAAAAGCTAACTAAGGAATTCTCTTTTCACTTTATATCATAAGATAAAATTATAGTAGCTATAACAATAATAATATCACATTTTTACTATTTTTCAGAACAGTTGGAGCGATTTAACAATTGACAATAAGATGATAAATATGTAATAAAAAAACCTAGAATAACCAGTACTAGGTTCATGAAATAGAATACAACTATACAACTTAAATACAATCAAATAAGTGAATAAAATAAAATAAATATTCAATCAAAAGGTGGGTTTTAAGATTACGTTTAAAGAGTTCAACACTTCCAGCAGATCTCAGATCATCAAGCAGACGGCGACAAGTTTTTTTTTTTTTTTAAATCTGCCCCCCCCGAATGTTTTAGTCCTGCACTTTATTCCCACGAAGAAGCCTCGCGCCCCGGAGATAATGCTCACCAATCACGCAGGTACACTCTCTGCTCCCGCGATGGGCAGCTGGCTCTTATCGTCTCCACTGGAGCCGGGTCAAGTGTTTGCTCACCGGCACTTCAACAGTCTGGAGTGCTTCTGAAGAGGTATTTGCGTTGTCAGCCACGTTAGCGTCATGGTTTCAAGCAGTGGAAATGTCTGTTATTCATAAACAACAACTACTGGATGGATTGCCCCTGAGCATTCGGTACAGACATTCATGTTCCCCAGAAGATAAATCCAATGACCTTTCCTCTTGTGCCACAAGAAGGTAAAGGTTGTGATTGTTCTATATCATTTCTCTACATCGATCAGATGGATGGGCACCGCATTTTGTACAGACATTTATGGTTCACAGATGAACAATATGGACGTGGTGATCTCTTGATTTTTTCCTGCAGCGCCAACATTTTGTCGATATCTGTGGCTTTAAGTGAAATGTCTCATTTATTGGATGGCCTTTGCATCCCCTCAGGATGAATGCTCTCTTTGGTGATCCCCATACCTTCCATCTAATGTTTTCATTTCAATATGCCCAATTCCTTGATATATGACCAAAAACCTGCAAAGCTAATGACATTTCCATCCCATAAGGACATGCTAACGCCCTAAACTAAAATGTTGACCATGGTAAACATAACACTGCCTGCCTGGCTGTAGTATTCGTTCAGTTTTTCTTTCTCTTCCAAAAAAACTAAACATTCTGAAAGAAATTCAGAAAAATGCATGTTTTTTTTTACATTGTACCCAATGCCATTCAAGAGAAGCAGTTTCATTGTCTTTGCTCCTGAATCCATGCACAGTACGGAATGTGTGTTTTAATGGCTTCATGATGTGCGAGGCCTTTCCTTTTCAATGCGAACGCTGCTAACTTGTACAGACATACGGACACCCATTGATGTCCCACAGAGAGTCAACATGTATCGCCTCATTGAAATTCATAGAAAAACACCGACATAGAAGTTTAAAATGAGGGAAATACACTGGACTTGGAATTTCAAAGATCATTTGTCTTCAATGGACAGTTGGTTTGACATTAAGAAATCTTGTGACCTTTATCTGCTTCCATCTGTGTGGCCATTAATTCTCGCAACCAACGGTTTCGCATTACCAAGTCAGAGTTGTCTTGTCTGGAGGGAAATTCAGACATTACAGAGTACTGCAATAACAATGCTGCTTTGTCTTGAGCTTCTTCTTTTCTTTTTGTTTGTCTATTTACAATGTGGCACAATCGCTGAGTGATTTGTCTTGATCAACATTTTAATCACGGTTGTTTTGTCTAGGCAGGAAAGACAGCTAACACACACAAAAATTCATCTCTCTCTCTTATGCCAAGTCTCAATGTGCAATCAATCCCTGCCATGATCATATTTAGTTTGCGGAATAATTACAGAGCGAGAAATATACCCCAAAACTCAAAAACGGGAGGCCTCTCAAGAAAAGAAGGGGACGGCAGACAGAGAGAAATGTCCTGCTGTTAAGAGCATTGGGATGGAGGGGGGGGGGGGACGACTCCCTGTGGACCCAAATGAGACAATGTAATGAGTTGCCAGGGTTTGATACAGTTCTACCAATCTTACTAATGCATTCTGCTGTCGACATTTTCCCAGCTTGCCTCCCTCCTTCCTTCTTTCCTCTGCCGGCCTTGTCTCCGTCTCTCTCTCTGTTCCAGCCTATCAGACGTGACAGTACCAGCTGGCTGCTGGCAAACTCACAGCCAGAGGATATAAGCTGTGTGTGTGCGTGTGTGTCTGTGTGTGTGTGTGTGCGTGTGTGTGTGTGTGTGTGTGTGTGTGTGTGTGCGGGGTGGCTGGGGGTGTAAACATATCGGTCTTTGATATTTCTGACACTCTATGTATGCGTATGTGGTTGCGTGTGATGCAGGTTTTATTTGAGTGTGTGTGTGTGATGCGTCAAAAGGAGGAACATGTTGATTTAATGGTGTGCAATCGGAGCCTGAGCGATGTGAGTCACAGGTGTGTGGCGGTTACTCGGGGCGGGCTGAAGAGCAATATTTAATTTCTATAATGATAGTTGTCAACACTTGCTTGAAGCAGCTGTGTACTTTCGTGGGTGCTTGGCATTTGCTTTTCCGCCTGACTCACTGAGCACTTTAAAAGATACTTATTTGCCTCCCTCGGCGTGTGGATGTGTGCCGTAGAGATGTGAACTTCTGTGCAGTTCACCCAAGTTTTTTGGGTATAGTTTATAGGTAAAAAATAAATAAAAGGGGGTGAGAGACGAGCTATTTCAACATATAGAAAGAAAAATCAAACGCCGCCCCCCTTCTGTCTTGGCAACGCAGGACACTTTCACAGGGCTTCAGGAAACATTTAAAGCTTATTGGAAACAATCGCGATGAACAGCAGATGTGTCTGTGATTTTGGCACTGTTCAACATGTTCACCCCGACCCCAACCGCCACTCGCCCCTCCTCACCTTTCTGCCCCTTTCCCCTCCCTCTCTCCCCCCCCCCCCCCCCCCCATCGATTAAAAACACATACTCCCTTTCTTCCCATCTGTCGAGCCATACCGCCTGTTGCCTTATAGAGTTTTGCCCTAGATTCAAAGAAGGGGAAAAACATCCCAGCTGAGGGACACACACACACACACACACATCTCCCTATCCCCCAAATCCCATCTAAAATGTGTATTTTTAGATGGTGAGTAGAGCGGCCCTAAACATCCTTTTTAGCTTTGCATGATTCAGAGATGGTTGCTTTATAGTTGTACTGTCTTTTTACTTGTTTCCCCCCCATGATCTTTCTTTTCCTTAGTTGATTTTTACACATTACAGTCAGAACAATTCAAACCCTAAATCCCCCCAAATAAGAAGCTACTAATAATAATAAAAAAAACTGCAAAGGTCAAGGTCCCTGTGACCTTTAGATAATCCTGCTCCGCTATCATAAGCGAGGATGTTGCTCGCTGTGTCTCTGATGCATCAAAGTCTAAAGAGACGCAGTGAACACACTATCAACGCGTCCAGAACCCGGCTGTGTGTTGCTCCCCTGATAATGCGACCCTGTGAAAAACACATCTGTATTGAAATAAACAAGAGAAACCTCGCTGTCGAAAAAAGAGAGTAATAA
This sequence comes from Cyclopterus lumpus, assembly GCF_009769545.1. Taxonomy (NCBI): domain Eukaryota; kingdom Metazoa; phylum Chordata; class Actinopteri; order Perciformes; family Cyclopteridae; genus Cyclopterus; species Cyclopterus lumpus. The sequence goes on along the minus strand of NC_046983.1, from coordinate 7,475,573 downwards.
TCCCCCGTCCAGTCACCATTTTTACTTTCCGCCTGAGCATTTATCTTGTGCAGACGAGTTCCAGTGTTCACAGTTTCCATCAGCGCGGGAGAGACTTAATGCCCTTCGCCCGCTGCAACAAGACTAATACTCCCCGCAGATTTCATTTCAACCGTCAGGGCTACAGACGTGGTGGAGGAAACATGGCCGCTGATCGATGGGACCTAATAACTCCTCTCAGAAAGAAAGGGTGCAAAATGTTGACCTATTGGACTTAGAACCTGGGGCTTATTTTAACTTGTTGTTAATCACACTTTTAAAGGTTCTTTTTAGGTTCTGAAAAAAATAAAAAATAAAAAAATACAGTAGTTTGGTTTGAATGTAATATTCTTAGATGTATGTCATGTTTATTGTGAACTTTTATTTTGGGAAACCCACTCAAACGACCACCTGTGGGTCCTGGGGACTGACTACGCTGAAACACCCATCAACATCACTGGATATGTTTCTCTTTCATTCACGGTCAAGGCTTGGCGCGGGCTCTTCCAGCGGGGGTGAAGCTGGGGTTAAGGTAATGCGTCAATAAAAATCATGGCCGCAGCTTAGCGGCTCGGCCAGACGTTGAGTAAGAGCTCTAATTTGAAAGAACCACAATGGAACTTGATGTAAACCAACAGGACCCCGCGGGCCTGTCCAGACGGGGCCTGAAACCAGCTCTGAAGTCGAAACGGGCCCGAGCTGATGACAGACAGGCAGACCAGAACTGACAAGAACCGGGGCTCACATGTTACATGCTGTTTGTTCTGTACAGACTCCAACATGTGTGAGACACGGTGGGACGGGGAGACATTTAGACAGCAGAGGAGAGACGGGGGTGGAAAACGAGTAGGAGTAAGGGGCTAAGGAATGAGAGGAGGAGACAAGAGGAGAGGAAAGGGGAGATTGACAGTGGAGGTCGGAGAAGGTGGAGGAAAGGCTGGGAGACGAAAGACACTTTAATATATTCATAAGAATTTTTTTTTTTTGTTTTAGGTAGATTTTACGTTTAGGGGGTTCTGTCTGCATCATGTCCTTAGAAATGTCACTTCTCCTCCAGGAAAGAAAGGAGACGGTAATAGATATACGTGTGTGTGTGTGTGTGTGTGTGTGTGTGTGTGTGTGTGTGTGTGTGTGGAGCCCCAGAGGTAGAAGGAGTAGAGAGGGAACTACCTCAACCTCAGGCACATGTGACACGGAGGGATGGATGGATGAAAAATGAAAGGAAGGGAAGGGGGAAATTATGAAATGAAAAGGAGTCTTGGGAAGCTGAGCTTGAGTTGTCCAAAGTGAAATAACTCATTCTGGAAAAAGAGCGGAGGGGAAAAGAGAGGGTGGAATCAAAATAAATGCAATGTGTGTGAAACGGGATGTGCATTAAAGAAAGAGAAAGAGAGAGAGAGAGAGAGAAAATGAGCACATGATTCAGGCGTGTGGCGGGTGCATATGGCTCAAGGCAAGTCACTGACCATAACACCGTTCATTGATTCTCTCGCCGACCCCTTTGGCCTCAAACGTTTAACCTCGACTGCGGCCGCATTAAGTGGATAACATGTGAGGTGAAACACGACGTTTACCGCCTAAGACAATGACATCTGCACCTGGGAAACCGAATCAGGGCTTGAGGCTGGGACACGGTGTGGAGGGGTGAGGGCGAACGGGGGGAGGATGGGGATGGGGTAAAAGGTAAGATGTGGCGGTGCATTGTGGTTAATGTGCATCCCTTTATAAAATCCCTGGATGCCCAATCCTTCTGACTGGGTGGGGGAGGCGTAGGCTCTCAGGTTGTCTAGCCAGTCCCCGGGGACTCATTTAACTGCTGCGCAAGCAAATCACCTGAACTGTAATACGTGTCGCTGCTCATTACTGACGAGACCGACTGTGATGTGGCGCTGGGGTCCCGGGAAGGGGGTCAGTGACTCCTGTGGTGAGAGCTAAAGAGACCACTGACGTCGCACACGTCGACATCATCGCAACACTAGCATGCACACACACACACACTGGGCCCCGGCGGCCTCGGCGTCGCTAACGAATCGTGTGTGTGTGTGTGTGTGTGAGTTTCTTTTAAGTGTGATGGGATTTCATGTTTGCCGTAGGCGAGGTTTGACATACGCCGTTCCTCTTCTCAGTGTAAATGTCCAATAATTAGCCTAAATGATTCGCGCCTTATTTTCAAGGACGTCTGATAACAAAGTGTCTGGGAGAAAAACGTGTTTGCGCGTGTGTGTTTGCGTGTGTGTCTGCAAAAGAGATGGAGAGCGAGAGTGGCAGCGAGCAGAGTGCTCAGTGTGTGTTTGTGAGTTCTGCTGTGAACGCGTTCCAGATAGTGCAGCTGATGGTTATCTTTCGGAGAGAGCTCTATTGATTTGGCTGGGGTAAATAATTGGTTGGGTCTACAAGCTGTCATGTTCGGCCTGATTGCTGAGCATTGGTGGTCTCGAGCAGTTATCTTCCTCCATATCCCTCTCTGATCCTTCTCCAGCCTCCTTAGTCTAGCTCCACTTTTATTGATTAAGACCCTATATGACCATTCTCCATCCTTCAATTTGGGCAATAATCCTTGTCCCGAAACCGTGTGTTACAAGTTATCTCCCCTGCGTTCCTTGTCCTGCTCCACGGGGAGTGCAGGTACATTTTTAGCAAGGCGAAAAGGCAGAGGAAACGAGGAGAATAAAGAATGAGGACACTTGGAGGGGTCAGACGTATCGCAGGCCTGCAACTTGACAGTAGAGACTAGTGCAGCCACTGCAAAGTGAGGCGGTGCGGGTGTTAGGGTGCACTCGGAGTAGGTGGGTTTAATTTCATTAACAAAAAAATAATAAAAATAAAAGTGGTATTTTAAATATTAAGTTGTTAGTGCCCGTTCCAAAAGATCAGAGAGGTTCAACACTAAATCAAAGCTGAAACATTGTTATTATTTTTTCAGGTGGATTTGCCTTCTCCATATCCTCTCCGCAGGGAGAGCCTGGGTGTCAAGCTCGAGAGGCCGTGGCCCACAAGCTGCAGCCTCTCAGGGGTCACTGAGCCGGGGCGAGGAGAAGACCATTAGCGACCCCGCTTGAGTGGCTTTGGGAACTACAACCACCAACTGCGCCAGGAACAAGAGGGGTTTATTATCCGGGCGTTTGAACGTATGGAGAAACGCCTCATTTACTGCAACTGGTGGGTTTTTGTTCGTTTTAAAAACTATACCAGGCTCAGCATAACATGGACGTTAACCCCTGGTAAACTCAGGGGGACCAGCTGTAATACATCACCGTAGGTACTTTGCCATATTTAATTATGGTGTTGTACAGCATGTATTATGCTTGCATAACCCAGGCCGTTACAGATACAAATGACTTCAGGGCGACATAAGAGTAGATTTTTCCTCCAGCGGTTGGCTTCCATAATGGATTCTACATTCATACTTGTTTTTTTTTATTTGCGCAGCTGCATATTTAGCCGCGATGGGTATTTTAACTGCAGTAAAAAAAACAAGGGAAAAAAGGGAGGTCACACTGCTTTTAACCACGCGCAGCGATATTCTGCCATGAAAACGGACTTTAATCGAGCTTTTTTTCCCTTTCTCACAGTGTGACACTTTAAAAAACCGCACAATTCCGAGTTCACTGCGGTTACAGAGGCGTTTTCAGGCGATACTTTGTTACGTTCGCCTTTTAATGTCGCTGTTTGTCTCAAGGAGCGCACAGGAGCCGCTTCCACGGGACGCCTGTAAGTTACTGGAAGAAATACAGCAGCGGAGGACAAGGGACACACTTGAATTAATTAACGGTAAATTTAAACTAATTTTTCCTTTTATCCTCTTTTTTTGTATTGCCGAGAGGTCTCAGAGAACCACAACCGAGCAGCCAGTCGAACCGGACCCTGTTCCCCGTCACTAGTCTTGTCAGTCAGTCAACGAGGTTTGTATTTTGTATTTGGAGGCAAGATGGAGAAACTAACTTAAAAAGCTTCTTTTAATACTTTATTAACTTTATTAACTGTCACACACACACACACACACACACACACAGAGGGGTTTCCTCTGCGGGTGAGACCGTAACCATGTTGCCAAGTGGGGAGGAATTTACAAAACCAGTTTACTGCCAGCGAGCTGCTGTTTGCACACGGAGTTGTAGTTTTACAGCAGAGAGGGAACCCTGGCATATCATTATGAACGGTGCAGTAACAACACGCTGGGTCAGGGTATGCAAAGTTATATTTGTGTTATGAATGAGAGGAATGCACGCCTCAACAGTTCATGTTTTACTGACACCCCTCCCCGCCCTCCCCTCTGCTTCTGGCCTCCTCGCTCGGGGCGCTGGCTGCTGGTTCCGGGGGCACCACGTCCAGCCAGCTCCGAGGCCTCCTCGGGACCCCATCCGCCGAGCTCCTGTCCGATGCCTTGGAGAGCTTCGCCGCGGCACCTGCACGCATCCTCGGCCATGTTTTCCTCGAAAGCTCCTCCAGTCAGCCGAGAGTTTGTCAATGAGAGCGAGGCCGCGTTCAGGCTCCGCCACCGGCCGCTGGGATAAGGAGACTCCAAGGCTGATCTGAGGCAGCTCCGTGGCTGGGTTGAGGCTTTAGAAGTAGTGCACATAATAAACACACATTACTTACAAGTGGGCCTGTGTGTATTCACTTCACTTCCTGACTATGTTCTGTCGGCACAAAATCTCGTAAAATATGTGAAATGATATTCGTAAAATAGCATGCAAGCATGTCATCATTCATCAGTGTGTCTACAACAGTCCAGACCTCACCCTCGATGATGCAACTCTACAGCCACATGAGTATTTCATCATGGACTCAGACGTAGACACGTACCATAACAGCTAGACTGGCCTGCGCGTTGCTGAGCAGGACGGGTAGGCTTTGTAATCGTGGAGTCCTTTGCAATCATTCGATATCGCCGGATGGATGTTGTTTGCTGCATTTGGCTGAGGAGTCTTAGAATATTAATATGGCGTAAAAACATGCTGCAGCACGGAGAGCCCCCCCCCCCCCCTCGCCCCACACTCCAGTCTGCCCCCTACATTGTGTGTGCCAGCATTGCCACCTGTGTGCAGTGTGCATGTCTGTGTGTGTGTGTGTGTGTGTGTGTGTGTGCGCTCGCATGCGGTGAACTCCAGCTGGTGGACACAGCAGATAAAGGATGATTCTGGTGGTCGATCACTGAGAGCTTATTCATCTTCCATCGGGGGAGGTGGTTGGAGTTGTGATGTGTCATCTTAAATAATTGAGTAACAAGTGTCCAGACTCTCTCCCTCAGTGTCATGCCTAACATCTGTGCTTGCAGTGCTCTGCGGCGGCACACAGCTTGGCTCAGATCAGTTCTTTGTGAGGGGAAGAAACCAGTGAATGTTTTGGTACAAGTGCAGTCATTTCAAAGTTGTACCCCAAAACACAAGTTCAACATTTAGCCCTTTAAAAATAAAAGAGTTCATTGGACTATTGTAACTTTTGCTGCTGTAAAAGGCTTTCAGTGCTCATTGTGTAACTAGATTTGAGTTCATCGTGAGTCAAAGAAAGACACAAATAGCTTATTTTCCGTTTTTCGTGGACACTTTTCAGGAATGTAATCTACTATCGAGCCGAGCCAACATCCTCATGCCTGCTGATCTCTTTTCTGTTTTGTTTTTGCCTCCACAAAAAGATGATGATGTGTTAAATATATCCTTCTGTTTCGCTCGTTCTCCATGTGGCGTTTATCTCTGTGTTTTTGGTGCTTTCGTCTTATCGTTTTTTTTTATCATGTGTCTAATCCCCCCCCCCCCCTCGTCTCCCCCCCCCACATGTCTTCTGTTCACATCCTTATCTGCTTCCATCTGCCTCTAGTCCCTCTTGTTTCCTCCTGCAGGTATTCTTTTCATCGGCTGCAAAGAAGAAGTGAAAACAGGTTGCCAAAAGTATAGACAGCCTTTTGAAAACAACATTCCCTGACTATACATTGATAAGCAATTTAATTATTTTTTCTTTGTTTGATGTTTTGACTTCATTACTTCATTTTCTTCTTCCGCGAACCAACTCTCGTCGGTCGGTTCATTAATTGCGCGGAGGAAATACACAAATTAGATTACACAGCAGATTGCGGCACACAAATTGCATTACGTAAAAATTGGATTCCTTCAGTTTTGATTCATAATCCACCAGGGGTCGATAGTTTGCTTCTCGCTCGTGCTAGCTGCCCCTGGACGGTTGTACTTCTTTTTTTATTTGTCTTTGATTTCACGGTCCTTTGGCAATTCGTTGTGTGCCTTTAATTGCTGTGGTTTCAGAGATGGTCCCAGAATTTCTCATGGCTCTGAAAAGGCATCTGCTTCCTTGCCCGTGTTTGTTTGTTTCACTTTGGTTGGCTTTAGTTAATTATTAAAGGGAATTAAACAAACAAAAAAAGCTATTTGCTGTGCCTGCTTCCCTGGGCATTTAAAAGAAAGGGAAGGTCAGGGGCAATTAGTAGCGGAACATGTTTATAGCGGAGAGACGTTAAAAGCAGAGAGAAAGGCAAGAGGAGTGCAGGCAGAGCCGCCGCGGAAGGAGCCATTTCCGGGCTGGTGAGAGGACAGAGACACGGGGAGAAGAAAGTAAAGAGTGAGAACTGAGAAAGAGAGGAGGCCCTCGCTGAGAGAGCGCAAGACAGACATAGAGGAGGATGTAAAAAGGCCTACCTTGGGGGTTCCAGTCCACACAAGTTCATTAATTCAGGCTTTGTTCCCGTTTTAGACAAACAAACACTGGAGACGGAAGAAGAGGAATAAGATTGTGAAGAAAAACCAGAAGAGAGATAACGCAGCGACGGCAGGGAGCTAAACGGAGGAGGGGAGGCGGCAAGAGGGAACAACAAAGACCCGCGTATTTGTGTAGCTCTTGTGATATCTTCTGAAATACCACAACTACGTAATCAAAAGTTGATGAGGGGGGACGAGAGGGAGCCGGTCGCTCTCATCGTTCCTCCTCCGGTCTTTGCCTCAAGTTTACAGTACGAATTGGTGAGTCCGCCAGTGATTGGATTTTCTTCGCAGTGCAATTGTCTCACTGCTTATTGTTGATGGTTATTAATGGATTCAGGTTTCAAGCGAACTCTCCGCTGCAGCGACGTCCTATTAAAACAAAACAGAACCTGCTCGGGAGGTCATCAAGTCCTTGCTCGATACGCCTTAAGCATGCGTGTGGGGGAAGTTGTTCCTCAGTGTGACATCGTTTCCACAACACGGCCGCCTCTTCGGGTCATCTTCAACCCGTTGTCTTTGGATTCCAGCGCGATCCTGTCGGGAGCATCGCATGTCGTTCTGCCGGGAGCCGTTACTGGCCGGGGTCCACCGCTGGCTTCTGGGCAAGCCTGGTGCTGAAACGAGGAGTCGATGGATTGACGGAAAATGAATCGACATCAACTTTGATAATCATTAATTAATCCATCTGAAGCCGGTATATCGCTCTCTTCAAAGCCCCAAGTCTCCATTTACAGAAACAGCCATGTTAACCAGCAGAACACGGGACTATACACATACAACCCTACTTCCAAAAAATACATTCAAACTAAAGCTAACTTTGACCGTTCACATTTTTCATAACCTCATTGATATGCTTCCTGCTGCTTTTTTAGCTCACGCCTGAGTGAGCCTTTCCATTTGGAAAAATAACGAGTGGGAGTCGACCTTTAACGACCAGTCAATTATGATTGGAGAAAAGAAGCCTCTGCACAATGCAAGTATTTGATGATGAAGTGAAACAATTGGTCTTGAGACTTTCATCAGGGAAAATGAGCCATTTTATCTCCTTTTTTGGCCGTCTTGCACCTTCAGCATTGTGCGCGTTACAAGTGTGGGGATCGATGTGAAATGAAAATGGCTGTTAGTTCCAGCCCTAGCTGGCCTCGGGCATCACTCACAAAGAGCGACATGAGTACGAGTCGTAATGTGTCGACCTCCTCGCTCCAGCCAGTGTCCCCCTGCACGATTGAAGGGGCCGGCGGCTTTTGGGAGTGCGTCGCAAGGTTATTACAAGAGTAATTCCTCTACTCTCGGCCCCTCCTAAATTGAGAGCTTTCGGGGAGGTCAGCGGGGCCAAGTGGGCCAAGTGGGCCGTGGTGGACGGTGAATGGGGCGACGGGGCCTTCAAGGTACTCATAACTGCCCCCCTCCGTACAGCACTCTCGGCTCAGCGGCTTTGAGGGGAGTTGATACTTTTTAATGGGCGGTAGCTGCGGACAATTCACGAGCCGCGTCGGTCGGTGTCACTTTGTGCGTTTTCAAAGCTGTGGGAGACGAAGTTCAGCAAGTCACCAAACCTTCTTGGGGAAGAAATATACCAAAGTGATGATGACGCACAGAGCAGGTAAAAAACAATAACAACAACAACACAGTCTGTCCCTACTCTCCTCCTGGCAGCAAACAAATGTAGCGAAAAGCAATTTGAGCTCTAAAACGGTTGAACATCTGTAAGGTCCAATCTCCTTCTCTCCTATTTATCACAGTGTGCCTTTATGATTTATTTAAACCCTGTTTAATATTGTATGTATTGTCTTAAAACAACAAGGCAGGAGGGAATTTCTGCTATGGCGGCAGTAAAAGATGTTAGAGGGACACTTTGTGTTCTATTTAGCGTTATGTCATAGTGTCCTTTTTTCAATTCATAAAAAGAAAGATGATGATGCTTTGTCATGCTGTCTAAAGTTGCATTCACGTTGTGTTTGAGTGGATTTCCCCCCAACTGTAGTTCAGTTTATTTAGGAGAAAAAAATGCCACATCGTGGCAAATTCCCTCCCTGGCTCTGTGATCTTTCTTTCCCCTTCCGTCCACGCCTTCCGCCTGTCATTTTCCTCCAGGTCTGTACCGTCACCGCGAAGGAAACGTGGTGCAGGTCCTGGAGACGCCTCTGTGTGAGGGCCAGGCCAGCGTGGCGTTCCTGATGCCCTTCCACGTGGAGAACCCAAGGTGAACATCACCAGCACGCTCAGTCTGCAGGTCAGTACGACAAACTTCTGACGGAGCCACCGGTGGAATATCCACTGCGGATCACCGCTACCCGGAAGAGTGATCAAGCGGCCATCTTGCTGAGGTCAAAGTATGAAGCATGCTCTCTGGGACTCGAGAAGGAAAGGAAATGGTTTTGAATTAGTTCATTTGTTGTGTCAGTGCACTGATGTTCTTTCAAGACGACAACGTTTTTCGTAAAACCATAAAATATCATGCCTCTACCACATATTTATTAGAACTATCAGCATATCAGTGTACATTTAAATTTGTACCCTTTAGTTCAAATTTACGGTACGTTTAAACTTCGGGTAAGTTGTTGTGGTTTTTCATGTGAAATAGGCATAAAGACATCTTCCATTAAGATGTTATGAACTTGACCTCTCTAGTTCTTAAAAAATCACAGTGGAATCTCTTTGTTCCCCATCTTTTGAGTCTCCATCATGCCCTGCCTTTCACGGCAGGCAGAGAGATGTGCCGACTGCTCTGAAATGTTTGGATGCGATTAGAGGAGCCGACTTCACACTGTAGCCGATCTGTGACAACATGTTCTTTTTTTACACTTGTTACACCCCCCCCCCTGTGGTTTGTGTACGGCCTCGCCCGGCTCTGGCAAATACTTGGAAGTGAGTGTGAACAACCAGGTGTGCCGTCGCCACCTGTCCATCTTGTATGCCTCACCTCACCCGCCCCATCAACGGGTTTGCTTTTCTTAACAGGGAGTAACACTGGTTGATTCTTTTGTCTTCTGATCTACGCTCCCCGCATTCGTATTCGACACGGCCGGCCGAGGCGGTACGCCAATTCACTGCTTTTTTAATACTGTCGTGGAATGTGACAGCCTCGTTTGTGGTTTCTTTATTTCCTGTGTCCACACAGCGCTTCGTTTTTCACTTCGCCTGATACGGTTGCTCATATCTCCCAAGAATCCCTGTCATCATTCTCATTGTTTCGTCGCCATCTTCATCCCCGTCTTTGGTTGTTCCGTGTCGTCTCTCCTTTATTCTCGGCTTACGTCTCGGCCACCTACTCTTCCCCGACTCGCACTCTGAATCTTTGTTCCCTTTCTCTTCCCCTTCAAGAGTATTTTTATTTCCTCTATTCATACGTCTTCGCTCCTCCACCGTCGCCTCCTCGCTCTCTGTCCTTCCTGCTCTGCCTCCGTGTCCTGACGTGTGGTTTCTCACACGTCACTTCTTCCTCGTTGTCATCTCCCTACATGCATTCCTCACCTTTTGACCTTTGTGTCTTGCCTACTTCTCTTTCTTCCTCTTTAGTGCTCTTAGTGACTGAAGAAGTGTCCGATTTATGACAGACTCTGGCGAGCTCAACGCTCCTTCCCATACTCCTCCTCTCTCTCTCTTGAGGTGATGGGTGTCCACACAACATTGGGCTCTAAAAGCCCTCAGCAGGGAATCAAACCCTAGCTTTAAGAAGGCTAAGAAGTGCCTGTGGGTGAGCACGAGCCTTTGCCCCCCTGGTGGGCTTCTGAAGCCTTCTATAGACTCCTTTTGCAGGGGTGTAAAGGTCATGCCACATCCCAGCTGGTAGTCTAGCTGTATCTGTGCTCCTCTTAGCTCCAGAGCCAGCAGGTATAGCAGGTCTGAGTCGGAGCTGAGGAAGCCAGGAGGAGCCCCAGTCAGACAGGCAGCAGCTTAGTGGCGTGCACTCACACTGATGGTAATGCAAGAGCATGGGGCTTGTTAAGGTTCACACAGGCCAAACCGGAGGCTTTTTCAGGAGAGTTGTCGAGCCCAGTGTAAGAGCACGTATTTGACCAGGCCACAGGGTCCACAGAAGGGGGCAAGGGCACAGACGAGTCGCTAGAATCACACAGGCCTCCACACCTCTGAGAGTATCCTGCTGCTGTGTCACAGCGTGTAGAAAGTTTCCCTTTCCAGCATATTGTACTGACATTAGTTGCGGTCATAGTTCTACAGGTTCACTTATTTGCAGTTGCCAAACGCTCAGGAGGGACATCTCAATCAAAGTGTGACACACCTGGTTTTTCACAAGCAACTTGATCCAACCACCGGTGGTTCAAGCATATCACACTGTTGAAACAAACACACAAAAACGCTCACACCTGTGCTTGTACAATGTCGTTACAGAGTGCAGGTTCTTCCCTCGCAAATGATTGCAAAGAGCACACAAACCTGACAAAAAGAGCACCGTTAAGCTTTAGTCTGCCGTCACGTGTCTTCAATCAAATTAGTGCCATTCAAACTGGGAACGGTCTTCAAAATGAGAAGCTGCTGCAAGCACAAGGCTGGCTGTCGTAAAGAAACAAAAGAAAGAAACAGTAAAGAAAGGGTTGGCTCTCAAGACAACGTCGGACCATTATTATATTCTCCAGACATGTCTAGTGCTCCAAGAGCCCTTAAGATGCATTTAGATCTAATGCAAAGAAATGCTAGCTAACAAGTTTCACGATATTTCCGTTGTTTTCCTCCCTTTCGACATTTCGTCTCAAATTTCAATCCTGAAGTGGCGTCGTGCAATCTCCGGAAATGTTGTATTCATCTAAAACATTTTCAAATTGCACGGATGCCACTTCACCTCAGTTCCTACAGCTTTGAGCTTTGTTTGCTTCTGTTCGCATCTTTCCGTTGAATTGGCGTGCTGTCGCACCTCGTGTAAGATGTAAGACTCTTCCGAGCGTCCGAGCAGAGTGTAATGGTGGATCAACGGCTGTGGATGAGCGAGAAAGACCTGGCAAGAGGGAGCGAGAGGTTAGTTGAACCTGACGGAGACAGAGGGCATGCCTGTAAAAAAACATTTCATCAGGGCAGGCTGCACCGACTGCAGCTTATTACCATGTCCTCTGTACACCTCATCATGGACTGATGAAATCCACTTTGGCCTCTCTCTAGTTTAACAAACATCTCCAACGAGTTGTGCTCCCATTTTGTTCCTCTAGCCGTGGCCTGAAGAACAAGCTTTCGACATTAACATTGTTGGGACACTCTGGGGAGGAGGCTGTAATCCAGAACTAAAGCTTGAAACAACTCCTTTTGACACCACAATGACTTTGCCAGGAACTCCTCTTTTGTCTCCGTTTGGCAGACAGAAGAAGAAGAAGAAAAAAACAACTGTACTCTTGCGAACCAAAACTAAAAGTAGCTTTGCTCTCGTTATGTAACCTAATTATGGACACACGCTTGAATGTTTTGGCCTCGTCAAGAGTCGCCTGGTTCCGTTTTCTCTCTCTGGGGAAAAAAGAGGTGCATTTGAGGAATCATTATGAAAGGGCTAAAGCTGTAAAACCTCAACCGACTCGGATCCCATTTCATCAGCCTGTCCAACTGCTTTGGCCAGCGACAGGCCGCCATGTTTTTCCCGACAATAATTCTTTCCAATTGCTTGGGAAAAGCCATGGACTTCTGCGATTAGAGGTGCAGCATGGAGACAAACAGAAGATCATAGGTGTGTGTGTGTGTGTGTGTGTGTGTAACGTCAACCCCAGCACCAGTCTCCTCTGTGCAGGGGCAAATGGAACAAACCAAATCCCGCACCTCTGGGTTACGTTACAAGGATTTGCCACTTCCAAGTGCACCCTCACCTCTGTCCTCTCTGTCATATCAGTCCCATGGATCTAATTCCTTTTTTTCTGGGTCTCACATGTGACGCCATCAGACCTAAATAGGAGTGACATTCGGCAGGCAAGTGAGCAGAAGAGCTGGAGGGAGGGGGGGGGTCAATGATTGCTTGGGGACAAGGTGGAAAACGTCGCAGAGAACTATAAATAGCGGCGGGGTTCTGCCTTTTTCCCTCTCCACCCATCTCCCTATTTGTGGTGTTCTCCTCTGGTGAAGGGCAGACTGTGTCGGAGTCTGTAGACTTGAGATGGAGAACCCTCTTAACAAGCCTGGCCCGGAGGTCACCGGATAAACCACCCTCATCGCTCTCCCTCCCCCCGTCTCTGATCCGGTGCTGACCAGGCCACACACACACACACACTAATGGCTTCATTCCGTCTGTATCTCCAGTCGGTGACTAAGACATACGAGTGTGCACCGGGGAGCTCACTCAATCACGGCTAATGAGGTCAAAAGGCCATCAAATATTTACAGGAGCACACTCCGCAGTATACAGCGTCGAGGGACAGATGTTTTAATGCGGCTACCGCTGCCCTGCATCATATTTATTAATCAGATGTGTTACATGGACATTGGTTAAAGATCTCACTAAAAAGCTACGGCTTCTTTTATCCTCTTTCATTAGTGGCAGAATAGCCTTGTGGAGGTTCTATATGTTCGGAGTGAATAGGACACAGAGCGTAATGACTGTTCAAAAGTGGTAAAAGCCCATGTAAATAAGATACCAATAGCGGCAACGCTGATGAGACTCAATAAAGAGACGGAGAGGCTTTTGAAGCCTCAAGAAAGGTTTTTATTTTAATGTTAAAAGCCTGCATCAAATGTGCCCGTGAAGCGGAGCCGCGAGGATGCCAGTGCCACATACTGCACACTTGAAACCACCCACACAGAATGATATGAGGGCAGTGTTGAATTAAGCAGAACACGTCTGTGGTTGTTCTAAGGTGGCGAGGGCTTGAAAGAGTCCTTTTGGCGGAGGTGATCGGTAAGCCGGAGGGAACGGGAGGTGTAAGCTGCAGAGGTTTTACTCCTCGTGCTCGATGCTTGTTGGACTGATGGAGGCATCACAAGTGATTGGACCCGGAGATACAAAATCATCCTGGTTATTTGGGAGGACTTGTTGTTTTGAATGATTGTCTACTAGACATTTTGGGGATTTGGATGGTACTTGGCAACACAAACACCCTCAAGATGATGTATTGGACTTTTGGAAATCATGATGGGTATTTTTTTTTTTTTTTTACGATGATCTGACAAATGACCAAATGATCAATTCAGAACATGATCAATAATGAAACACAAGTACATAGACAACCATAGAAGGCTTTTCATGGGATTTCTTGGCATGATTTGATTCAGCCTGTCGGTGTGTAATCTCTATGAACACATTCTGCATTCATATATGCAAAAGATTTTGGTATCGGAAGCGTTCTGGTTTCCGTTTGTCGCGCTAGTGCTATCGACCAATCATGTTGGAGCAGTCTTTGGTTGAATGCATGTAAACAGTTGGAGTGCAGAACAAAAGAGGCGGATCTTAAAGCCTCTCACAGTTCAAGTGCTGAAGTTTGCCAGCAGAGGCTCATATAAAAAGACCTCCGTTTAGCAAAGTCTCCCTGTTTGATTTCCGTCTCCCTTTGTTTCCCCGTCGTCGTTTATACAGACTGCTCTGCTTTTTAACAGCAGCTGCAGTGAGTCGCCACAGATGGAGCTGTAACATATCCTGGATGCAATAACCTGTCCTCCTAAAAACCCCACAGTACACCCAATGAACTACTCTTGCCCGGTTTGACTGCACCACTGCAGGCCAAGTAAGCCCTGAGCGCACGTGCGCACACACACACTCACTGAGAGGAAACCACCAGCTGACAATGCCTGTGACTCTCACTTGCAGACAAATAGCTCATTGATGCTGTGCACGAGGCATCAGCAGTCCGCCCAGCGCTGTTCAATCTAAGATTCATGCCGTGCCTCAGAGAGAAAGGGCAGCCATAGAGCACCTCCCAGAGGTTTTCTCTCCCCGTATAATGCAGTGCCACGCCTCTGTTGTGCACGAGGCCTCTATAGGCTCCTCTGACACCTCTGTTCTGTTTCCCAGCGTGCTGCCGCAGGGTCCCTTCATATTTAATACATGCCTACAGCTTTTTAAAAAAAAATTTAACCAAGGGCTTTTGCCTCGACAAGCAGAGCAAGAGAGTCAGAGAAGAAGGCTGGGTCATGTGGGGTTGGCTGGTACTATTTATATGCTTGATAGTGGAACCTGAACAACTGTGGGCCAAAGGGAGCAGCAAGAAAAACCCGGGAGGAGGATATGGGTGATGCCAGCTGCTTTTCCTCTCACACACACACACACACACACATTCTGAGGAATCCGCCACTGCGAGTCTACTTCTGTTTCCTCGTGAGATACGGAGCGAAGAAAACCTTGAGATGATTGCAGATGGAGATGGAGAAGTTGAGAGAGTGATGTACACCGGGCCAGGCCGGCCTGTCAAAGAAGAAAAAAGACTGCGTAAAGAGCAGAGAGAGAGAGAGACAGAGTGGGATGAAATAGCGGCAGGCGGGGCAGATGAGGGATGGGGACGCCAGGCAAGTGGCAGAGCAGCGGAGGAAGACAGTGATGTAGTGGTAGCGTGTGGAAGAAGAGAGGAATAATGGATGAGGACAATAGAAGTGCATTAGAGCAAGAGGGGGGAGCTTTGCGGAGGGGGAGCTTTGCGCGAAACCACTTGAAAACGGGATTGACAGATGTCCACAACTGTATACACATCTGCTTATTTCATCTTCAGGCAAACGCCGACATGATCTGGTCTGACACCCCCCCCCCCCCCTCCCCGCCACACCTCCCACCCCCCTTCCTCGCATCTCAACTTTTAAGTAAAAAAACAGACATTTTACAATTTATTACAATTGCCCATTGGCATGTGGTTCACCGAACTACGCAGTTATTGTGCTCTGGTTTTGAGAAGAACGCCAAAGGCAGCGCCCACAGGGCATTCGCATTTACCCAGACCACTCGTGCAAAATGATTTAATGCTCTTGCCTGCCGGTAAAAGATATTTCCAACGAGGCTTAATCATCGTAAGTTTAAACAAAAGGCTCGGAACAAAGCTATTCAACCACTCGTCTCCCCCGTGCAACTTTTCCCCGCAGCCGGGGGCCTCCCCGCACATCCACAAACAAGTCCACACAGTCGCAGCACTCACACCCACACATGCTCTCATCTGGCCCCTGGAGAAGCCTGTCACTGTGAGTGGCCCTCTGCCATGGGAGGATAAACTACCTGTCATGGCGACGACTTTCTGTGGAATTCATATCAGAGCCAAAACAAAGAAGGTGCCGAGGTCACGGGGCATCACTCTTAAATTATTCATCCTCTGCTTCCTCCTTCCGTCTCCTCTCTGCCTGTCGCCCACTTTGTTCTGCCGACTCACAACAAGGGCAACTGTCAGCCTCCTCCCATCTCGACTTTTCGGGATGGAATGTGAATAAACATTATGGTGAATAACTTCTTTAGAGGAGTGACTGATTGACTGTTTTGAAGGGTATGTTTGTGTTTGCGTTAATCGTGTGGCGGGGCCATGGAAAGTTTAAGAATGTGCATTCCTTCCATGCTCATTGTTTGGTGTCCCCGCATGCATAAATCATCAGTGTCCTGGCAACTGCTCGTATGCATGCACTCGCAGGACGTCCCCCCCCGGAATAGGGTAGCCTCAATGTTTAGTTTTTTCCCATTCCAGGAACAGTTGACCGCTCTGGGCTTGACTGACGCCCGGGACTAGCAGTGCGCCGACTTCTCCAAGGGGAAGCTCCACCTGGGCGGAGCTCTGCACAGGAGAGGCCCTCCATGATGAGCTGTAAGACCCACAAAACCTTTATTCCCTGTTCTGTCTTTCTTTTGGAGGACAGGGGGGAGAGGGGGGGGGCTCTGTTTCTTACACTCTCCCGTTCAAAGACTACGCCCTGGTTTCCAAGTCGAGACATTGTCATTCACCGTGGCACGCTATCAACATCAGACCACGCCTGGCTGTCACACGTTTACACCGAATAGTCTCGCGGTGACTGACACTGACGCCGCCATACCCGACACACACACACACACACACACTGACACCTGCATGGCACGCATAAGAATACAGCACTAGGCGTTGCTAACAGTGACAGATACAGCAAAACACCAACTCGGAGAGACTCCCCACGTTTCGCGTTCATGTGCACATTCAAGGCCCCGCCGATCAAGTCAACCCAAAACAAAATGACAAAGAGTTTCAGCGACAAACACCAACATGCTGTTAAGCAGAAGCGCTTACAGCCACTCGACAGCAGCATCTACGAAAGAAGGTTAACGAGTATAGGCTCGCCGTGACCCCTCCTCCCTGTCAGGCACACACCAGGTGAGTGTGTGTATGTGTGTGTGTGTGTGTGTGCGTGGTGTCAGACAGATCAAGGGTGCTCATGCAGCGGCTCTGTGAGCTAGCAGGGACCTACGGCGGGGGTCTTTGGGCTACATCAGAGGAAGACTGATGGATCAGCCGAGTGATTATTGATGAGCCAGCTTAATGCTAATGGCTGTAATGAGTCAGAACGCTTGTCAACAACACGGTGAGGACGGGGAACCTTTTAATCTCTTAATACCACCAGGGATCAATGACGGCGTTACGCCGCTGGAAACAAACACATGACTGACATCGCTCGACTTAAATGCAACAACTTAA
This sequence comes from Cyclopterus lumpus, assembly GCF_009769545.1. NCBI lineage: Eukaryota > Metazoa > Chordata > Actinopteri > Perciformes > Cyclopteridae > Cyclopterus > Cyclopterus lumpus. The sequence continues at coordinate 7,458,292 of NC_046983.1, read as the reverse complement.
TGTTGAGGATGATTACAGCAATTCAAAGAGGTATTGATTTTCATTTATGTATTTATTTTTCTTTAAAGCTCCTGAGGGGGTTGTGGTATGTGAATGAACTGGAGTATAGCTACTGCTTAAGTGTATGTTTGATATTTGACATGGAGCACTTACATTTTTTTTTAAAAGCAATACATATTTATATTCCATACAAAAAATCAATCATCAAAACATGTACTTCTGCCCTGTGCCAAATTTGGTGACCCTGAGCCTCTTGGGTGGATGGATGCTCTTAAAGTCTGGTACCAGAAGGCGAAGAAGGGGTGTGTTTTCTCAGTAGTATAAAGTATAAAATGTCTCCTACATCTGCTGCATGCGGTGCTCAGCGTCTAGACACACGGCTGGCCCGTCTGGTGAGCAGCGCTTGACGAATCTGCTCCGCTAACGAACGCGGTAGCACAGCTTTGTTCCTAATTTAGCCCTCTGCAAAGGTTTGCTCAGCAACAGTAGGTGTCGTGCACACGTGTGTGTGTGTTAGTTTGTATGCGCTGTTGGTGTGTGCATTCATGTCCGCATAAAGCCAGGACAATGACCTCTGCAGCGGCCTCCTGTGCGGCGGAGACTTGTAAAGGGCACCGTGCTGCAGGTACACTGCTCGCTGAATGAGCCCAGTTTAGACAAGCCGATGATGGATCCGAGGACGTCTGCTGTGAGCACATCAATCCTGCTCATTCCAACACCAGCTCCCCGCTGACTCACCTTCATGTTCGCGCTCAGTCCAGAACACTGGGTAGGTATAATATTCCATTGGAATAATTTAGAGTGTTTTAAAAGCGACATAGCGACGTAAAATGTGCATGAGCTTTTTTTTTCTATCTTTGTAGCATTGAAATGCACACACGGGCTCATTTGATTTATTAATTGGCCACTTAACATATACTTCCATTTAAATGATGTCGCTGAGCCATGCTTGGCACAATAAGAAATATTTCTTCACTGGATTACAGCATTTAATAGAAACTTTCCATCCAATTAACACAAGATGATCCCAAACTGAAGTGTTTTGTGCAAGACTATGGTTTAGAAGATGATAAATAAAATCCACCGTACTTAATATATTCCCAAAATGAGGTACGTTTGTATGCATGGGGCCTTTTGATATCTCTCTCTCTCTCTCTCTCTCTCTCTCTCTCTCTCCCATGACAGAAAGGGGTTTGAAAATAATTTAATGTTTAATCTCTCTTTTAAATAAAACATCATAAAAGCGGGACCGTGAACTCCCATCCCAGTCTTTCCCCACTGCCTTGCATGATGGGTTGGACATTCAAAGTGGCAGAGGGTAAAAAGAAAGAAAAAGAAAAAAGGGTGACACCGCGAAAGAGCACTCAGAGCAGAGTCATCCCAGCAGCCTCCGGTACTTCCTCTTTAGAGGATATCAGAGGAGCAGCTCAGCTCAACTGGGGGTCAACTTGCTGATAGGAATGCTACATTCTGTGTGCCATTTTTCGCCTTGCTCTTGTTAAAAGCTTGAGACAGTCGAAAAAATAAGAGGCAAGCAAGTGATATGAGGAAAACACCGATGTTTCATACTCCGACCGTTGGGACACAGCCAGCTGCCTCAGAGACTTTTCAGATGTTTGGATTTAAACCAACACAGGGATTTGGGAGATACGTGTAAAATGCGTGTGCACTTTCTCAGCTGTTTAGATAACAAAATGGCCTCAGACTTTAATGAGCCTTACAAGTGTTTACATATAGCTTGAGCAAGAGTTCACATTAGGCTCAATAATAAGTGGGACATGTCTCACTGGTACTGTTGAGGACTCGTGGAGAACAAAGCTGATCAAAACAAACCCAGTTAATTTTGTATAAATTGGTGTACATTTATTTAGCACACATTTATTTATGAAATCTATAAGAGATGCAAATAGGCCAAAAGATATTGTCCTGAAAAACAAAAGGGAGCCAATGCAGAGTGAGACAGAACAGCAAACACTATGTGTCAGGGTACCACCGGCTGATGCCTAAATAATAAATCCATTTATTGCAAGGTGTAAAAAAAATGATGGGAGGCCTTACTCAGTCCAGATCATAATGGGATTGCACATGTTTGGGGAATATGCATGTAGTGAAGAAGACAAGGCATCAGTTCCCATCAGAAGCCACTTGGGCTTCAGTGTGTTGCTCCCTTACGGAGCCGAGAACATAAGCACCCTCCCTCATGCCGTACTTGAAAGCCGCTCAACTTAGCTCATGTTAGCTCATGTTAGCTAGCAATATAATAATTGTAGCTAACCTTAACTGTTTAAGCTAGTATGCTTAAAGATACTAGATGGAGATACTTTTATATGTTATACATGAATACATTAAATTGAATGATTCAATTGGTAATTATCAAGGAATAACGCTGAAAATATAAATAACGTACTGTACAAGTTTTACTTTGTCAGGGTTCAGTGTTTTGAATGCATTCATAATAAGAAGTTAACAGCATACATTTTTTTAAACACTCAAAAACTAAGTTGTGTCTCATCATTATTTTTGTACGCACACCTTAAGTAATTGAAAAAACATAAAGTAAAGTCAGGTCATGTTTGACTCATGCCAGGACCAGAATGCACCGTCGCACCATTTGCACAGACATGTTGCAGGAGAAGCACAATAGTAATTGATAACTCTGTGACTGCAGCATTCCATGTGGGTGAGCCACTTCCCGGGCCTCGGTATTTTGGTAGTTTTGCACGCTCTGGCTCACAGGGACACTAAATGGAACTGAGCCATCGTTAACAAAATGTGTTTCACCTGTGGTGAAGTTTCTGTCCCATGACAGGTAACAGACGATATGTTTTCACTCGATATCTGACGTAGCTGTTTTCATTAAACCTGCGGCGAAAAGTGATCTGACTGGGAATCAACAGTGAGCGCCGTTCTCCCAGTTACCGGACACTTCTAGTGAGGTGGGAAATGACAATACTCCCATCGGTATAATGACTTAAGAGTATCTTGTTTTTTTTAATTAGTTTTTTTGTGGAATTTTCACCTGTAATCAAGATTTTCCATGTGCCAAAATATGAATTATTAGGACGGTATGATTTTGTATGAATGCATGTAGCTTTAAACCCATGATTGTTGAGTGGGATCAACCACAAGACTTCAAAACAAAGTTTGAAGGCTAAATATCACACAATAGCTTTGTGCTGTCGCTATTGTCTTTTTTCAGCAGCAGATAGTTAATCAGCCTGAAGCTGTATGTTGGCAGCAGCCTATATTAATGTTATTGATCACTGTCAACTTTTATGCTTCCTGTCTACACCGTCGCTGAGACTTTTTGGCTTCTTTTTTTCTTCTCCTCTCTCTCCAGTAAAGGCTTCTTTTTTCATTAGTCCCTTTCTCTGTTCTTCCCCCCAATAACCTGTCTCCTTTATTGCACACCGTCCTTAGAAAGTGACAACTTGGGGAACTGAATCAAAGTTTCAATAAAAGCTGGACTGCTGTGGGCTTTGACAAGTGAGGTGGCTGGAGTAGGAACAGTGCAGAAAAGAGACTGAAGGAGGACATATCGGTCCCAGAAAGATAAATAGTTCATGAAGCTGTTGACTTCTCCATTTTATTACTTTTGTCTCCGAATTTTTCCGGCTGCCTGCAGCTCTTTCTGCCCACAAATTATTCATCTCGCTCCCCACAGGGCCCCAGCTGTCAATCCCGGGATTAGGAGCTCGGTAGGGGAAGATGGGAGTTGTACGTTTGTCATGAGCTCAGGTACATGCATACTAGCCAGGATCTTGATACAACTATGAAAGTTATTATGATACCACATAATCACTTCAGCTTTACGTGGAAAAAGACAAAGCTGGCAGTGGAGGCTCTGGAGGTAGACGGGGCCGCTTCTTACTTCTTATGTGTTCGTCTTTTCAAGCGGACTCTCCAGCCTTCCCCGGTGGTCCAAAAGTTTCTCACGTCGACTCCAGGAAGTCCAACCTGAAGCTAAATCATAAGGATTCTACACACATGCATGCAAACGTGACACACATTTTGCAGATGGGATTCATTTGCGCATGAACATGATCTCTCTCGGAACATTTTGAGAATATTCTTGCTCTTTATGACTTTTGGCGCCGGCAATATTTCTTTAAAATGACAAAGCGTCACGTAATTATCCTGTACCGTTCTCCTCCAATATGCCTAATTTTGTAATTATGCGATCACCTCTGGGAGGAAGACATTGTGTGATTCTTTCCTCGGTGAGTTTAGATTTTCATATTTCCATTCACACAATGGCAAGTCTCATCACAGGGCCGTCGAGCCTTAAGTGCAGACGACTGTCAAACGTAATGACGGTGTTCTAAATAACGAAAAAGAAAGAGAGAAAAGATTATTCTCACACAGCGTACCAGATGTAATTGCTGTTCATTAAAATGTTTTGTGTGCATGTCAGTGCATATAGTACTATATGTCTGTGGATCCATGCTGACATGCTGTTAAAGGGGCAGTCTGGGTGTTTTTGAAGTGGGGTTGGGTTGTATGAGCTACCCATCCATAGTCTTATTACCTCAATGTAGATGGCAGGAGGTGCATCAGTTATTAATAAGTTCCACCACAAACACCCAAAGTATCTGGTAACCACAGACAAGCCGGAGATGGATGCCTTGAGAAGGCTTTGCTTGGGGAAGAAACATGCCAGTCACCTGGTAAAGCATTCAAACTGGCGAATGGAAACCTCGTCAGCAACCACCCAACCGCCGACAGCGGCGCTCCGCGGGGTCACAGCTACATTATCTACATCGCAGACGGACACAGAACTGGAACGGCACTCAGCTCGAGACATGTGTTATGTGTGTGTTCTGCTGCAGTCCGATCGATGTGTGTGAGCATGAGCGTACCCCGGCTCGCCCGCTGTGTCCTCCAGACCGACCGGCCCAGAAGCGCTTCCCAAGCAGCGAATGGGAGTTGGGATTCTGTGAGCCCGCCAGATGTTTATTGAGGCTTAAAGAACCAAACGAGTGTCTGTTTATATAGTGACGATATCCGAGTTGAACCAGAACATTATGCCCTTGTTCCTTTAAAAGAAAACATGCTCCTGCTCCTGAAAGGCAATTCTATCGGTTTTTTTTTCTCACAGCTCCTCTTGTCAGCCTATTACCTAAATTATTTCTAATACAAACTCAACTATTCTGTTCTGTCTTGCTCTCAGTTGAAAGCATTAGAGATTAATTGTGTTGCTCTAGCTTTGTAGCAGCAGGTCAGCAGGTCAATGCAGGGAGCTGGAGGAAGCCTTGGAACAGCTCTCAATCATCTTTATTTCATGGTTATGCTTCAGACTTATTGCAAGGAAGATTAACAAAGTTGCATTCCGTTTCAGTGGGATTTGAATACGTGTCGTAGGGTTGACCAATATACTCTGACATTACAATGACTTGATATTAGCAATGTGGTGTGACTATATACAATTGGGCATGGCTTGTAACTACAGTAAACTCAGTATAGGACCAACATCTGAGGAACGGCTGGTTTCAGTGTGAACACAGAAAGTGTTTGATTTAGCACTGAGTTTCTTTCTCAGAAATTCCTGACTAAATAAATATATAAATAATATCTCACATTATTCTTATAAAGTTGGCACTGTGCAAATGTTTTATATTAATCTGAAATTGACCCCTCCCTCAATGCCGTAATTATAAAACATTTTAACCTACAATGGCCCGAATATGCTCCGTGGGGAAGACATGCTGGTATTTACATACAGTGTGTGTGTGTGTGTGTGTGTGTGTGTACATGCACCTTCCCCGTGAAAATAATGGCAGCAGAGTGCGCGCAGTGGCCACCTGCACATTTGGCTGCAGCTGCCTATTAGTGCTATTCGACAAGACCGCTCCATGTATAATCTGCATAGTGATATCATTTAGGTAATACTGGAGGCCGCTCCGCCACCACCTGCTTGTTGGATCACGGCTCTCTCCAATTAGGACGTGCGTCGGTCTAATCGGGGGATGCGGGTCACCGCGTGTAATTGCACACACCTCTTCCCCTGCCCTTCCTCTGGGGGGGGGGGGGGGGGGGGGGTGCACGGTCGCATGAGGACATTATCTCACTGAACAGCCACATTCCTCCTCCCTCTTGTCCTTGGACCCACCATCCAGCAAAAGCCGTCGTGGGTCCAGTGGATCCTTCCTACTGCAGCCAAGGACCTATGGATGGGGAGATGAGGCCGCCCAAGTCCTCCGTGCCCTCGCAGATACAGCCGGAGCCCCCTCCCTAAACAAATGACGGCTAACACGACTAAACCCCACTGAGACATGTGTTACGGAGCCCTTAATGAAAGAGTTGTGCCCCATTGAGCCCTATAATGAATGTTCTCACATTGAAAATGGCTGCCTAATTCCTATGAGCAAGTAGCGAAAGCATTTTATAGAGAAAATAGTGTCTGATGGACAAAACAATGTTTTGCTGTGTGTTTTTTTATTTTTATGGACGACGTGTATTTGGTTTGATTCGCATGGACCTGCGTGTTGGAAAGCCTTTGTTCAGCCTCTTTGGTCCGGTTTGACTGGTCCCCGTTTGGCTTTCATCCTGACTAATGGAAACGTCAAAAACACTGAAGAAAGACCGGACTGCCCGCTCTCCTCAGAAGCCAAGAGATGCGGAGCGGAGATTGCCGCTCGAGGCTCGCCGGAGACGCACACCGTCGGCGCATGCCGGCGCAGTGCAATGCACTATTATGACTGATAAGAGCTTTTGTAGATTTTTGGTAACGATGTCCCTGAATACCAATTGAGCTGCAACTAAAGAGACCCAAAGGAATTAATACAAATCTCTCCCATTTTATGTCCACAGTGGTTCCCGCTTTCTAAAGATCACAAAAGAGAATCGCCGGATGCCATAATTGAATTCGGTATTTCCAGGGTCTGTGCGTGCAATGGGTCCTTTTTTTTGGGGGGGGGGATTTTGCATTCCCGTTATGATCTTGCTCTTTGTCTTTCCTCCGTCTCCCTTTTCTACTTCGCTCTCTGATTTCTCTCGTTCGTTCCCAACACTCATTTCTCTCTGCCCTTGCTGTATTGCCTTTAATTCCCCCCCCCCCCCCCCCCCCCCCCCCCCCCCCACCCACCCCCCCGCCCTCTTCCTTGTATCCCTTGTTTCCCTTTTATATCTCTGCCTCTCTTCCCACGTCCCGATTCATTTCACGTGCAATGAACAGGTGGCGGAGCAGCTGGCCCGCTATGTCCGCGTGTCCGCGGCGGTGATCACAGAGGAGACGTTTGATGCGGCCGTACAGTTGGGCACGGTGCAGGGCGACCCCACCCGCAGCTGAGCTGGTTGTCGCCCCCCCCCCCCCCCCTCTCGGTTGCCCTCAGCACCTACTGGGAAAAGAGCATTAAACAACTACTACACCGCCGCCCTGTCAGCCCCACAGGTGGGCACCTCAGTGGATCAAACATCAAACAACACAAATGTTGGTCCAAAGAAGTTTCAAAGAAATTCCTCTAACTGGGAGTTTAATGGGTCTCCTCTGTGCCACGATATTCATCACCTGACTAACGTTTGCTCGACCTCCTGAAGCTCTGCACTGTCCTGGAGCCAGCTGCAACTGGCTCACTCTTCTTTTGAGTAATGATATGCGACATAGGGCCTCATAAATACGCAAGATATTCAGAGACGCCTTCCTCGATCAGTGTGGTCACTAATACATGTAATGTAGCCTCTATTTTCACCAACCAAACACTTCCAATGTGTTCTTCTTAGCCATAACCTTCCTTAATGGCAGCACTTTTAAATTGTTTTTATTTCACTAACGCTACAAATAATGACCCCGTCATATGCGCAGAGCGTTTCCTATTAAAGGAAAAGTGCATCACGATCACAATAAAGGCTGAAAATCCGCCTCACGTGGAGCGACAAGCTCTTTTACAATTTGGACTTGTTCCTCCATGTCGAAGCCGAAGAAGATGCTCTCTGTTTGTTTGCGGAGCCAGAAAGGCAAATGCTGACGGGACTGGTTGAATGGGGAGACACACGGGGTGGGGGGGGGGGGGGGAGGGGGGGGGGGGGGTAATCGCTCAGCGTACCGGTGCGTCGTGATGGTTCAATTCTCATGCTAATTATCTCAATCAGTGCACAAAAACGCCACAGCCTTTCAGAGGAGGCACACGGACGCATGGTGCACACCAACATTGGTAGTAAACAAAACACCAAAAAAAGAACTGCACACCCACAATTACAACCCCCACTACCTGCCACCGCGCCGTGTTTCCCGGATAATCAGACAAAGATTGGATAATCCTGACAGAAATCCTTTTCATTCCCTCAGCCCCTGCAAATTCTCATTTTGCTCCATCATTTCCAGTCGTAACAGCAACAATCAAACGCATTTCAAAGATTTTAATCCCTAGACTCTTAAATCTGGCCTGTGGGGTAAACACTGTTTTCTTTTTCTTTCTTTTTTTTGCTGTCTAGCAACTTTATTTTAAACTTTCCAGATACGGAACAATGAAGTCACAGTGATTGCCCCCCCCCACACCCTCTTGTGACTGCAGATGGTTTACAGCATGCATATGTATGTGAAAGGAGAACACAGGTAATGTTATAGCTCTTGGCTGTACAGATTTCACTCCCATGTCAGACTGAGTGCCGGCAATCATGCAAAGCGCCCATTTGGCTCCGAGCGTCTGCAGCTCCTCAATCACGTCGTCCTCATCGGTCCGCTGCCGGCTCAAAAAGGTTAAATGACCATAGGAGGCACGCACGGAGATATCGAATCACGCGCGATAAGACACGTGTCCACGTTTACAGCACAAGTGGCTGCGGGAGGAAAACAACACCCGCCGGCTATAAGTAATACGATGTGCTCTTTGGCGTGTTTACTCACGGTCTGTGTTCCGGGTTGCCTCATTATTTCCCTTTTCCCCCCCCATCGTTTTCCTGTCCTTGGTCCTGTCCTATCTCCTCCGTGTGAAGGAACGCATATTGTGCCGCCACTGGGTATGAAAGTGTGTTGTGATGATTTCTTTATGCTGATCATAACTGTTCCCTCGGTGCGGGATCCTAACTGATGACGGGAGGCGGTCGTCTAACCGCTGGCCCCTCCGGTCCCTCATTACTCTTCATCACCACGCACACGGACCCCTCCTGCTGTCACTCGCGTCGCTGTTCTTCATTTTGTTTCATCCGTGCTGGTGTGCGATGTTGTTCTTCACCTTTTCACCACGTTTCCAAGTTGTTCGCACTGTGCATGTGGTACAGTTTTAGAGTATAAGGACGTGTTTTCCATATTCTTCTTCTTCTTCTTCTTCTTCATCTTCTTGCCTTTTCTCTTGTCCGTTGCTGGGGAAGTTGTAAACACTTTGGATTCCTCCCGGTGAGGGTTGCGTACTTCAATCCATTTGATCTCAAAGCTGAGAGTGAGTTGCATATTTCATTCAATGTATCTTAACAGCTGTTTTTTTTTTCCGTTTCTCTTTGTAGACACAGAAACCTAAGAGTGCAACTCTCTCGATACGTTCCACTCTTTCATCCAGTTCCTATTCTTGCACTTTGTAGGCACAAGAGCCTCAGAGAGCCGGGCTCTCTTGAGATGATACATTAAGGACGTTGTTGCATTTTCTGTATTTTGAAAAGGAAAACAGACCCCTTTCTGCATGATCTGCGTTATCTCGCACTCAAGCAGTCCCGTGAAAGCCTTGTGATGTGTCGTGTTTTACATGATGTTATTTCTGAACAGATAATGTGTTTTTTAAGAAGGTGGGCAACGCCGGGCTGCACGTCCCAAAGGAAGGCCCACAGCACAGCCCCGAGGAGAGCCAGCAAGGACGAGAAGCTGGAGAGGTGTGTGTTTTGTTGTGTTTGTGTTTGTGTGTGTGTGTGTGTGTGTGTGGGTGCCTTTGTCTCTCCATTCGTCTCTCAGGGGATGCTTTCCCAAAGGTCACTTAGACTTTATCTTTTGATCTGTGATTCTCTGTTCAAAACGCCATTGAAGCTCCAGCATCTGCTTCCTGACTCCAACTCTTTAGAGTTTTCATTTAATGAGGCACCGGGTTCTTCACCTCTCACCTTCACCTACCCACAGTCTTCATCGTTGTTATTTCTTTTGTCTTGGCTCTTTGTAGGCTCCGTCATCTCTCACTTCCATTTCTAAATAACCCTTCTCCTCCAATTCGTGCCTTTTTATTCCAACCTTTTCTGACTTAGCTCCCTTTGACCTACAATGATTTATCTCACCTTGTTATCTTCCCTTTCTGCCATCACTTCAGACCACGTAGCCACTGAATGCTGTTGTTGGGCACATCAGCCAGCAGCTGCAAACGCCAGAGGGCAAGCGGATCGAGAGCATCGTGCCGATCTCCAAGTTTCTTCTTTAGGTGAGAAATGTCCTGAGCCTGCAGATCTATCAACAGTGTCTTCTTAAGGTCTATAACACAATCCGTCTAGAGTTGCAGAGGTCAGAAAATGTTTTGTGTGACAGTTCACATCTTGACTCGTTAATTTATTAGTAATAAGCTGTGTGGAAATATGTGCAGTAAAGAAATGCTCTTCCTATCTTTCCTGGTGTTGGAAATGTCACGCTGCCATGTCCTGCAGCTGTGGAGCTATCTTCTCTTTTCAGGGAGGTTAGCTGTTGCATCGCTGCAAGGGGCGGCTTCTCCTTCCTTTTCTTTTGTACCGACAGACTTGCAGCATCGTGCGGTGGGACGAGGCACGTAGCTCCGCCCAGCTCAGCATATCGGCCACTGTGAAGCCACCATAGAGGCCCGGCATGATAGGGCACACAGAGAATATTGAGGCTTTATCCGCTGCACTTTACAGCGCCGAGTGGGCTTAGCCAGCTAAACAATGCCTTTAACACCGTAGGGCCCGACAGGACCTGCTCGGATGTGGAAATCATCATCATCATCATCACTGAAGCCCATGCCCACTCATCCTGGGTGTTCAGACATCAGAGGTGCAAAACCCTGAGACCGAATGCTGTGAAGGAAAAGGGCCCCCGTCGTTGTTTTCGTTGCCCCGGCTCTTTTTCATTTCAATTGACAGCTCCACAGACCGAAGGGAACATGTTCAACCTCCGATAATTATGTTCTGAACTCTCATTGTTGCAATCATTTGCTGCCCTGTTGCACGACTCTTCTTTTGCCCTCTTTTTTCGACATTGTCCTCATCTTCATCCTCTTCTTCTTCTTCTTTTGTCTTTCACTCCTTTCATAAAACATCAAGGCGCACCGACTCAAACAAAAACATTTGGTATAATCATTTTTTCCGAGTGTGGCCGTGTAGCGTGCGTGTGATGCAGCTCTTCAGAAGCTTTCCGTGCCGCTAAATGTGCACCTCTAACCCAAACCAAGGACAAAAGAGAAAACACTCAACTTCCAGTTGTGAGCGGGGCAGTTATTTGGCGCGCGAGGTAGAATCCCATTAATCACTCGGCACGAGAAGACAGCAAATATGGCGAGCGGCGCTATGGCGTCGTAACCTATATCGGCAGCTCAGCCTTGAGCGTCTTAACATCTGGTTTCATCTCCACCGTCTGTCTGGCTTGATGTTTGCTCATTTTCCAGTGGTGTCACAAAAAGCTTTTCCTGGTGCCCCTCTCGAGTCCTTTTTACGCACTTATTTATTATGTCCCATATCTGAGGCGCAGGTGAGCTATTTTACAGCCATTACGCTGCCGTGCCGACGGATAAAAAGGCCCCTGAGTAGGCCTCGCCGCCGCCCGCTGATCTGGATATGTGTATGCGTGCACGTCTGCATATCGTGCATTGCATAGTGTCCCCACAGCTCTGGAAGTGCAAGTGTGTGTGTGTGTGTGTGTGTGTGTGTGTGTATGCAACCTGCTCTCTCTGCAGTGGCTCTCTTTTGGACATGGAGGAGCTCTGAAGCCCCGACGGCCGTGGCCTCCCCTGCAGCGTCGCATGTGTTTCCCCTCCCCGCTTACGGTCTGGAGGCTTTCTCCCCTCTCCAGTTGTATGAAATAACAGCGATTGAAAATGTTTATGTTTATGTTCCTCGGAGGAAAAAAATAAATAAATCAAATGATTCCAACGAGGGGCTCTCTCATTCTTCTCTGCAGCATCACTGTGTCTGATGCTTTTTGGCCAATACTTTCTAATCCGAGCCCATTTGTGTCATGGTAGCATGTGTGGACGACTCTTTGAGTGTGTGTGTATGTGTGTCATACATGCACTTAGTGTGTCCCTCTGTGTGTGCGTGTGAATGTGCGTTGTATTTTGTGTGTGTGTGTGTGTGTGAGACGTGCCACTGCCCCCTCTCTATCCTGCAGGGCCTCAACCATTTCCTTCATTTGTTGCAGCTTTGTGTTTTTTCTCCCCTCCTCTTCTCTTTTTTTCCTGCGCTGGGGAACACAATGTCTGGTTTAATATCATTTTCCAATCACTGAAGGCTGCGGGGCAAGGACTTTTGACTGGGCTGTTTCGTTCCAGCTAATACCAAAGAGAGGGGAGAGAAAATAATAACCCTAGCGGTTGATAATAGCTGCAGTGATCACTGTGCAGTCATTGGCCTCTGGTGCTCTCTGTAGCCGCAGCTGATGTTGTCTCTGTTTTCTGGCTGCACGGAGCTGCACAACTATTACAAGATGTCCACCGCACTTTGTCTCCTCCGTGTCCATCTGAGACATATTCAACACCATCTGGTTGTTTTTACAAAGGGTGGAACACTAAAGTGAGAGATGTGTAGTTAAAGGAGGGGGGGGGGCTGTCCAGTGGACATGTACTTTTGAAGACTGGCCTGTTGTAATGCACGTCTCTTTTGAAGAGGTCCAGATCCTGAGGAAACTGATTATACAAGAGCTTAGGGGGAATTTCTGGAGAGTTAAGATGCAGGGACATATGTTGTCTTCATCTTCACCCGCCTCCCTCTCCTCTCCCACCCATCCTTTTTTCTCTTCTGAGAGAGAGAGAGAGAGAGAGAGAGAGAGAGATAGGGAGGGATGTGGAGGATGTGGAGGAAGAAAAAAAATAAATCATTATTAACTCATAAGCTGGTTAATGCTGTAGCACTCTCAACCTTCAGCTCAAATGAGAATTTCCGTCATTTACATATCAATTTAATTTCCTGTGTTCCCCCCCACACCTTCATTAAAAGCAGCATTTGCTTGCTACTGCAGTCAGCCTGTACAACACATTTTCCTGGGCAGTGAGCACTCACACACTCACTCTTAGGCATCCTGCACGCTCACACACACACACACACACAAACATTGATGTGTTGTCACAAGCAAATGCAGCGATGCGCACACCTACATATACTTTGTGTCTTGCACAGATGTGAGAGCACACACACACACACACACACACACACACACACACAGGCACACACACACAGATATAGAGGCAGTGTGTTGAAGACTCTTATGTAGACAGAGCATCTCCGTGGCCCGCTGTCGCTCAGTCAGGATTAAACCAGTGATCAGAGAAATGAAAGGGAAGCTGTCATTCCACATCAGCCCACATACACATCATCCTCAATAATTACACCCTCTCTTTCCTTCGCCTCACTTCCTCACTTATAACCTCCTACCTGTGTGTTTGTTTGTGTCTGTGTGTGTGTGTGTGTGTGTATGTGTGTGTGTGTGTCACAGATGGCATGCTTGACTGGCACCCGGCACATCAAATAGATGCTCTTATGAAATGTGCGCCTGCTTGAATTACACTCACTTTAAACTGTACCCTTTTGTTAATAGCCTTTCTGGTATAAATCCACCACCTGAGTGTGTTTGTGTGTGAGTGTGTGATATGCATGGTACTAGATGCGTGCGTTTGTGCCCGCGTGGGGGGGCCGCGGGGGCCACTTTTGAAGTGATACAGATGTGCATCGCAATGCCCGGCCCACATCTGGCGGTTAGACGGAAACCTGCTGGGGATGTATGCGACTAACTACTTCAATCTGTGGCTCTAGGCTTATGAATGTGATCAAATATTCAGTTCAAGCAAAGTGTTACACGGCCAGGGCTCGAGTGTTAAATAAGTTTCAGGTCTGTCAGGTTAAGTCTGTGCCATATGTGACCTTTGGTGTGAGAGTCAAGAGGTACCAGATCCAAGCTGTCATAGAGTGAGCCCTTTTCACTTTTTTTTATGACTATTTTTATGGAATTTCCATTGTCACTGGAATTACAAAGAATACACAAAAGCTGGGCGACAAATCTCAAACATGGTGTGAGACTGGGGGAGTGATTCGGTGTGGCTTATTGCATTGTTACGCATTTCTCCATATTAGTTTTTATGAGTTTTATTTCTAAATGGGGCACTCTGTGGCGTTATGATCAAACCTATCTGCAATTTCCTTTTTTCCACTGAGGGCTTTTTTTATTATTCTTACTGTTTGCCTTTCATGCGTAGTTTGCGTATTAGTTTTATCCGTTTATAGCCAAGCTTAAGAGTCTCTTAGTGGGCCGTACTGGACCCAGACCCAGAATCCACACCGAGCCGGTCCACTCTTACCAGCATAATACTTCAGCTGCCTTATGAAAACCAAAACGTGTGCTCTGGAGCGGGTAATGAATATGCTCATACTTTGGGTTTGCTTGCTGTTTGTCCCCTTTTTGTAGCTAATGACTTCATACTGTAAGACTACTTCGTATCCAGGGTTTTGTAAGGCAGTGACTTGTTATTATAGCTCAGCGCTTGAGCGTGTAATACATGTAAATCTCAGTGTCTGTAACTCGGTCCCCCGAAGCTCATTATTTGTGACAAGTGTGTGAGACCGTGTTTGTTTCGGGGCGATGAGTAATGAGATCACTGCTTCCACAGCGTCTCTCTGGACAGGATCCTTTAAGAACGATCCATCGCTGACCGGCCCCCGGAAGGAAGCGTACCTGCACGGATCCACCACGAGTCAGATCGATATTTCCGATGTGAGGACTCAACGCATCGGTGTCCTCTTCAAAGGTCTGTCAAAAAGTAAAAGGATTTGATCAGAATGCATGTAGAGCATTACCGGTTTAAATGCAGCGATGGCTCTTCATTTTCCTGTGTTTTGTGTGCATGTATCTTTAATTAAACTCCATTTTCACACAACTGTATAATTAATCAGGTAGTTGAGGCAGAGTTGGAATGTCAGTCCAGAATAAACCCTGTAATGAGTCATGGGTAATCAATGAGACTGACTGCAGTTTGGGTTTATTTTTCTCTTTCTCTACGAACTGTTTATTAGGCTGCAAATAATACTAATACTCCAGATCCTAACATCCCAGATCTCAATTTCATCTCATTTAATTTGACCTTTGTGTGGAAGTCCATGACAGACATGTTGCATTCAGATTTCAGCACCGACTTCAAGATCACATTAAAATCGTCCACGTTCAGCTATTTTCCAGCTAACTTTGTTTTGTCTGCAGCAGACAGCCACTCATCAGCCGTATGTAGAATGTCCTTAGAGTTCATTTATACTTTGACTCAAGTGTCAACTGCCTATATTTAGGTTATAAAACACTCTTTAGCTTTAAAAGAAAATTAAAAAAAATAAGACAACGAGCCAGTATGAATTATTACAATTGTTCAACCCTAAGTGTATCTGTTCATGAGACTCATGAGAAGCTTCAGAACCCATTTACAGGGGGATTTGGCCCTGAGCCTTGTCTGGGAGGCAAGACATTTCTATTTGACAGACTTGTGTGTGCTGACTGTCCTTAGACCTATTTTATGCAAACCGCTGCAGACTCTATAATCTAGAAACTAATAATAACCAAATTGGGGTTACAATGGGATTTTAAATAGTTTAGTGCGTTGCCGGGCCGCACTGCATTTCAAGTTGATCATGTTTAGTTTAACGTGCGCGTCCAGTCTTCAGACGGACGGACGGACGGACGGACGGGGGAGGTGTGTGTGTGTGTGTGTGTGTGTGTGTGTGTGTGTGTGTGGGGGGGGGGGGGGGGGGGGGGGTGAACACCATAGGAAGAACCTTTTGCATGCCGTCGATTTATTATTTCAAGACTTTCATTAGCTGCGTTTGCTCTGAAATAATTGTGTTTTCTTTAAAAGTTGTTGTTGCTGTGTTCCTCTCTAAAAGTGTGGAAGCGATGAAATCATCCATGAGATCAGTTTACCATCAGCACACAAGGTGCCACAGGGAGTTAACTTGGGAGCCGGATCAACTCATTCCCTAGAACTAATTTTAATTTAATTTACTACATGAGACACAGACCTTTTTTGTCGTGCGTTCCTAGCCTGTAGAAAATGCGAGACAAAATGTGAAGTGGAAGTTAAGATTAGGAGCCAAATTCTTAGCAGATAAAAGTACTTCTCATCGGAATAGAAAAAGGCAAAGCAGAGTTTTGAGCTAGAGGTCATTGCTAGGACAAGCTTACCAACATGTTGTATTTAGATACAGACCATACGCCAATACTTTCTTTCCTAATTGGCTCTTTCATCTACATTTTAAAATGACGAGGAGAGCCGCAGCTCTACAACAGTGACTGACTGCACTTTCATCCCCAACACGCAACGCAAAGCGCCCGTGATCGCTCCGCTTCTGTCGTTACATTCTTCAACACACACGCTGGCAGACACCACGGCGCTACCTCTGCCACTATTGATAACAATGACACATTCTTCTCGCTAAATGATAGCCTATTAAGCCAGTTGTGTGTAATGACAAAAGATGTGAGGGCCTGTTTACTTCAAAGTGATCCAGAAAGCACCGCGGTGACAGCAGATCACTGCAAACATCTGTTTAGTTTTGTTTTCCACCCTTCAGCCAATTTACCTTCTTTTCTTATAAAGGAATACATAAACCAATTCTGATTTAACAACAACAACAACAACAACAAAAAGTGCATTTTAATGGAGTCTGTGGGAGGGAGGTGCTGTCAGTTATTTGTTTCCTCTAGTTGTCAGTGTATTAGGGGTTCAGTGATTTCCACTAGATTTCCACTTCATCACTATGATTGGCCTAAGAGAGGGGCTGAAGGGCTTCCAGTATTTTCACTGGGTCACACAAACACACACACACACACACACACACACACACACACTCCAGGCCCTCCAATACCCCTTCGGGCCTCTCGCTGTCTGCACTGGTCAATCGACCCCGTCCAACCAATTAAAGACAGCGATTAGTTCCCGATCGATGGGCGAGGTCGGGGATGGGCAGGATGAGGACAGCAGGAGAGGAAGGGAGCCATTTAAAGACGATCCACGCCATGACCCAAGGAGAGGGTCTTATTTGGTCTCCCTGTCCTCAAGCCCCTCCCCCTGAGATCACACTCCGATGTGGCAAATGCATCGGGTGCTCTACCTGCAGGGCACGGCATTGCGTCACTTTGTTGGAGAACCATTTAGTTTGATAAAGCTGCAGTTTGGAAGACTCATGTGAAGGACTTAAAGCGAGACCCCGCGAGAAACGTACGCACATGCAGAGGAATGCAGAGTGGATTATTGTCACATATTAAAAAAAAGACGTTTGAAAGAGGGAGTAAGAGGCACCGCTTCCAAACTTTCAGAATTGGAATTACTTCCATTTGGCATCCGTTTTTTTTCCCTTTGATTTATCGAATTTCCAAGAGACCTTGAACTGTCTGTGAAAGACAGACACCTTTTTTTGAGAAATTAAATGAATAACATTCCCTGGTATCTCCCGTCGGTCCTTCCTTCATCAGCAGCTGGTGAAGGAAGGAGGGTGTTAAGCAAAGAGACGCGGATCTGTTTTTCTCCCCTGCAGATATCACACCAGTGAGCCTGTCACCCACACAGCCAATATCACAGTCGGTCCACACACTGGGTTCAGTCACAGGGCAGCGAGAGAGAGAGCAGCAGGGAGGGAGGACAAAGTGAGGAGGAGGAGGAGGAGGAGGAGGAGGAGGAGGAGGAGGAGGAGGAGGAGGAGGAGGAAGAAGAAGTCAACAAGGGTAAAGAATGTGCGAGCGTTGTCGTGTCCTGGTGGCTCAGAGCATGAGGCCACATGCCATGTGCCTCTAGTGCAATGTGTTTCATATCCTTTCCTCCCATCTCCAGGAAAAGAGGAGAAGAGTGAATTAGAAGGAGAGAGGCTGCGATTGTGTTGAAAAGAGGAGAGCGAGCAGTGGACGGGTGCTGCATAAGCTGTACAGGAAGGCATAAAAGGGAAGCAGTACCAATACGCAAAATAGGACTTTTACTCCAGAACGCCGCGCACACACTTACAGCTGTGAATAAGCACGGTCCAGAGAAATTGGTGCTGCGAGATGCAATGTCAACACAACAATACTGACAGCCTGGAAACCCATTTATTAGTGCCCCGAGGAGTCTCACCATTGCTGAATTTGTCACAGAATTAGGCATCCGCCAGAGGGAACGCAGCCTCCTCTGTGGCAACACGGAATAAGCTGCCCAAATGAAGTCATACATTTAAAAAGTCTACTGGCAACAAAAAAAATGGTCACCGGCAACCACAGCGTAGCCAGACTGTGGTGGCTTGCGTCCTCCTCGCCTCCTTGCTCCTGAAGCGCATCATTTTTCTAACACGTTTCCGCGGCGATAAATTGGTCACTCCCACGCAGCATTAAGTGCAATAAAGTGATTCTGGGACACATTACCACTGCAGAGCGGGGCCGTAATTGCAATTAAGTAAATCTTTTTGACGCATGAATGCCTGTTTCTAAGAAGTGACATTTTAACTCACTTTAGTCAGTTTTCATTAGGCTGCAAAGCGGCCCGAAGTGCCCGCTGTGTAATCGTACACGCGAGGTTCGATAACTTCCTGGAAAGGGCCACTAATGTATGCGTATTGTAATTTCTTACGTCGAGAGACGCGGATCACCGGCGGCCGTGCTGATCTGCACCGGGTTCCAGCCGGAGCGTGAGGCACAGCAGCTTCAGGCTTCATACGGTGATAAACCAGGTGTCGAGCCCTCCATCTGGCTCCAACTACTTCTTCTCCTCCTCTCCTCACCTCGGCCTCACCTCCGTCTCTGCTTTCTCCCGCCTTCACCACCTCCTCTCGATCGCTCCTGGTCTCCTTCGCCGTACCTCCTCACTCAACAGCCAATTTAACGACTCGAGGAGGAACACGAGTGCAAAACGCCCGGGCGGATCGATCAAAGTCGAGATGTCACCGTGAAAACTGTTATGAATCACTGTGGGCTCCTCTTGTGCGACTACTCCTTTACTGTAATGTTTATTTAAGGCTTTACATTATATCTGTGTGTGTGTGTGTACGTGTGTGTGTGCGTGTGTGTGTGTGTTTGAGAGAGATACCAGATCTATCTTGCATGTGACTGTAAGTGTTGTATGAGCATGGCGTGGTGACACATGATTAATGTGAGGTTGGCCACAGTCTGCCCTCCCTCCTCCTGGTGGCCTCTCCGTCTCTCTCTCTCTCTGCTGTTGTCTCCATCACTGTCCCTTTCGTTTTAAACCTGTTTCATTACCATCCGCACACACACACACACACACACACGCGCGCGCGCACACACACGCACGCGCACACACACACACACACACACACACACACACAACCACACACATACGCCTCTCTCCCTGTCTTTATTTAATCATTGGCTCTATTACAGGGGATATTTTCCCAGACAATGCCTCAGAAGGCGGTGAGCCAGGCAGGCCCGAATGAGAGAGGGAGATCTCTCTATCCCTCATCACATGGAAGCCCCGGTGCTGGCACTCCCGCTGACTGAGATGAATGAATTTAATATATCTCCCTTTTGAAGCACAGATGACCTCCCGATATGGCTCTCTGTCTCTCTATCGCAGGAGGTCTTTATTTTTTTTCGCTCTGGCCGTGAAATGCACGGGAAGAAATCCGAAGGGATTCTGACAGAGACTAATTTGTTCTGCGGCCTGACGTGACTCATGGATATCTTTGTCGATATAGGAGCGGCCACATCCTCCCCCCCCCCCCCAACCCCCTTTCCCCTTTTCCCAAACACTTTTATGATCGCAAGATAGCTGCTTATCATGGGAGTTTACGTTTGTGTATTACTGTGGCTGTTTATCGTGGAAGCAGCATGCTGTGCTTTCACGCCTGAGGGAAATATTACATTAAATTCAGTTTAATAGCTGCTGCAGCTTACGATGGCATAATGTAGGGCGACCGGATCTGTTTCTCAATTTAAAGTTCTGTTTGTCTTTGTGCGGTTTTCTGCGTCTCGAAGGGGAAACCATTGTTTTGACCCTCGGCTAAGGGGTTAAGGGTCGGCCAGCTGCTGAGAGTGTTGCTTCCTTCCTGCACCTTTTGACTCCCTCCAAGATCTGTCAAAAAAGTATGCCGTATGGCACAGTGTCTGTCTTTGTGCTCCAGCGTCAGAGCGCATTATGATGATGTGCTTCCATACCAAAGTAAGCCACGGTGGCCCCTCTTTTATTTCCATCCTTATTGGATCCAGTGCTCTCCTGAGACACCGGAGTCGCTGATGCCTCCGGTCATTTTTCTGTCCCTTATAGCAGACAGTGTGCTATGTAATTCCGACTTAATTAGGCCCCCAATTCGATGGATTAACGCCTATCCAGACGCCAAAATGTCTTTTATTGGGTATTTATCCCATGAGGTTAAGTCCACACTGATCAAATTACACAGATTCAGACCTGCATAGCCAACTCTCTGCTAAGCACTGCATGTGCTGAATGCCATGGCGGATTTATAGCACACACACATGCTGAGCATGAACACTGAAAGCCCAACTCCATATCAACGCATCATCTGTTAGAAACGTAAACGTGTCATTTGATTCAAACCTGTTGCCTCACGATGACTCTCAACATGGCGCGGCTGCTTGCAGCTAACGGTTACTTACAGCTAACGGTTACTTACAGCTAACGGTTACTTACAGCTAACGGCTACTTGCAGCTAACAGCGTTAGTGCTTTTGTGCACAAATATGGTTTCATTTGGAGATGAATGAAAGCATTGAAACACGCGATGGGCTTCATGCAGGAAGCGATATAAGAGCAAATTTCCTCTTGTTTTTTGTTCGTATCCACAATGTTCTTATTTTGTTGGAACCCATTGATTTCTGGGATTCGCCGATGTTTTCTTATTTTAGCTCATCTCGTGTTTGTTCAACGCTAGGAAGTTCGAGGATCAGAAAGTTCGAGGATCAGAAATCGAAATTAAAATATATGTTTTTTAGTGTGTTGTACTAGATTATTAAATTCATGGACTAAATAAACACTTGGTCCATTGATTTCAGTTCGTATTGTAAAAACCCTTCAATGGTATTGCGTGCAGCCTCTGAATGGCTTATATTCTGCTATTTGATGCTTTATGATTTCCCTGTAACACCAGTACTCACACTCTGGACTATCGTGTGTTCACTTACTCAGTTTATTTACCAGCCCCTTATTTACACAACTACTGCAGTTCTTCTTCGTCTTACAGCCTCTCTGCATTCATTAGATATATAAAAGTAGTTATCAGAATAAGACGAATCAACACTTTTTGTTTTCTTTTACTACTTTCATTTAGAAAAAATAATCAGTGTACCTAAAAGTTGACAAAGTCACAGTTTTTATATATTGTTTTATTAGTTTAATGAAAGTATTTAATATAGCCTCCCTCAGTACATAAAGTCACTATTTAGACCTCTATGATGAACATTCAGGCAAGGTTAACATTTTAGTCTGATAAGTAAAAAAAAAATAAGGCCACACAAATTAGTTTATGTCTCGTGAGTTCAAAAAGAAGACGCAAGGAAAAGCAGAGCCTTTACATCCCCAAAACACCTGCATGTCTTTATATGCCAGCAGAATTGGGCATTTATTTGTATGCGTCTGTGTGTGTATGAGTGAGCAGGTTTTGCCCACACACACACACACACACACACACACACACACACACACTGTGCACCAGAGTGCGGTTAATTTCCGCCTGAGCAGGGAAATGGCCACTAAAAGTATCACTGAAGTGATGAATGTGCAGCTCGGCACCGGCATCAGTGTTTAATCTGAGTCATTGGTGAAATAGCACCGCATCAACTTCAAACGACTTCCTTTCATCTGCAGTTAGAGACGGAGTCACAGATGTGGACCCTCTCCCCCTCGCCTTGTTTCATTTCTCCTGCACATTTTCCTAATGCCATTCTCTGCAGTTCAACTGAATGTAAAACGCCATCCCTCATACCTCTGGCCTTAATGGCTGTGCCGCACGGACGTGTCTGTGCGTTTATGTGTGTATGAATAGCATCAAATGGCATGGTTTATCATGGCTTTGCTAACAAAATACTTCTGTAGATGAACTGCTCTTTGGGTATCTAAAGTGAGTCGTGCAACACTGCTGAGCGAATTAAACATAGCAACACTTGAGTATTACACTTCCCGAGGGCCGGGCTGACGCCTGGTGTTTTGGTGTGGCATCCACTACAAGGCAACAACGTGTGGGGTTGAAATGTATTTGAAACAAATGTAACACGTGCATCTACTAAATTAATTCAGATGAATTACTATAGTCATGTAATAGCCCCCTAAGGGTTACAGACTCATCCCACACATCCAATACCCATCAAGTACAATGAACACAGCAGCACTTCAGACCCAGTGTCAGAACCTGTGACCTCTTGAACTGTGTTGCAGTGTGCTCATATTTACTTTGCGTGTAATAATGTCATTGACCACAAATGCACTTAATATTGGAATATTCATGGGACAAATTTGATCTTCATGTAGTTTGTAGCTATTTATTTGATTTCCTTTCATACTTGTGTGTTCTGTGCTATCGCTTTTCTTTTCTTTATGTTGCATTGAGGTCAAAGAGAGAAAACAATCAACTTCTATCTGGGCTCAAGACGTTAGCTCCACCCCTCTGCAGCAATTGCTTATTTTGACTACAGCTGTGGAATGACATGAAAGAAAAAGGAAACAAGGGGGCCAAAAGCGAGCCATGAGAACAGCGAGACGGACCAGAGGACCACCGTCGGAGGTGGATAATAAAAGAGTTCAACGGGAATGACGACGATGGTGGCCATGGCAACGGTTTTCGTCTCTGCAGTGTAAACAGATGACATGGAGGGAATGCCCACATGACCGATGGGGTGAGAAGGGAAGAGGAAGATGTCCCGTGACGACAGCGGAGGGACAGGAAACTGTGATGACGATGGACGGTCAGGGGGACGCTCGTTAATGGGAACCAGTAAACAGCCAAAGGGACCAGACCAGTTTGACACTAGTTATGTTGAGGAATGTATACAAAAGACATTCACTGTCTAAAGAGCAGCTCCAGAATTGGAGACTCACTTGTCTTATTTCTGGCTTTAGGAGAGTAGCTCATGTTCCCAAATATGGATTGAACTTCTAATGTGGGTGTTAGTCCCCTTTAAGCGGTGTGGTGGGAGATACCAGGATGCTCACCTTGGCCTTCACACCTCACCAACCTATAACGAGCCTCCTATTCATAGGACTAGCCTTGGGTGTATTTACAACGTTTCAATAGTTGTATTCAAAGTCTTCCGTCTTTGTCTGGGAACAGTTTTTTTATTGTTCGATTCATTTTTCGTTTAAATATCATCACTTTGGCTCCACTAGTTTTCTAGTTTTTGAGGTATGAAAACTTTCTTATCCACTGCTGCAAAAGAAGCTTCGCCGTATTAGTGCAACAATCTCACATGACTTTGTACAATATGCATGTATTTAAAGTACACAATCCTTACCATTTCAGTAGTAGTTATTTAGTCGTGCATATATTTATAATGAATAACATGACCACCAACCAATTGACACAGGGTAAACTAGGTGCTCTTGGATCCCATTGAAGGTGGGGACAATGTCCTGATTCACTTGCTTAGTAATCCAATCATGTAAATGCAATGCATGATGTACGGTACTGTACATTTGTGTGTGTGTGTGTGTGTGTGTGTGTGTGTGTGTGTGTGTGTGTGTGTGTGTTGTATTCATGCAGGTACCGTCAGGTTACAGGATATCCTTCCCTGGTATCGGCCTTAGAAAGTGATATTTTGTGTAGTGGTATTGCCTGTGTGTAACAATAACATAAAGTGAAGAAATGCACACTTTCCTTGCACGAAATAGCTGCTGACAAGCTACAAAGCTAATGGGGGGGGGAACCAAAACAAAAAGGTTTAGACCTGTACGTAAGTCTCCCCCCTCCAGGTTGGACAGAACATACAGTAAAAACAAGAATATGTCCTTCAGCAATAACCACACAGGCACTTCATGGTATGTGAAGAAAACACACATGGGGTCAAAAGGTCAGCCGCTACATTGCCATTACAGTGTGCTCTCATGTTTACCTGCACGAGTTACTGTGAGCTCAGGAAAGAATTGTCCCATTTTCCTTTTTTTCTTCTAGATGTTGTTTTCGAGGGAAGTGTATTAACTTGCCGAGGTCACGTGCTCGTTCTCTACTACTTGGTGTCACCTTGACTTCCTGCGATCCGGTGCATCTCTCCCTCTTTCAGCTCCCCATTTCCACCGTGAGCTGCAACTATAAACATTTGGTGTCTCCGGGATTACCTTTCCATCAGGGGAAGAATGAAGTGTGAAAAGCAATCTGCGCAACACCCGGCCACCGATACACGACTTCAGCGGATGCAATTATGCCAATGACAGATCATTTTCTGACCTTTATCCCTCCGCCTGTATGGATACCGAGACAGTCTGCTTTTTGTTTTGGTGCACTTTCACAGTTCTGTGACAGCTGGAGACCTGGCTCTGAAAAATGCTGAGGTGCACATCTATTTGAGACAGCTTGACTTGTGCAGCTCCTTCTCCTTCCCCGTTGTTTACTTTTGTTGTTCTGTGTGTTTGTGTGTGTGTGTGTGTCTCTCCGTCAATGCAACATTCTCATTACTTCTTTATCGCTCTCTCTGCTCCCACTTCTTTTTTCTCTCTCCATCTGTCTCTCTTTCTCTTGCTCTCCATCGCCCGCGTTTCCATCAGGCGTTCTCCAAAGGCTCCTTCATGCACAAAACATTTTGTGTCCCGGTTTGATGCCTCCTCTCGGAGGTTCAGAGACCAGCTCGAGGTGAATGGCTCTCTCACACACACGGCCACCACTTCCTCACCGCCCGCGGGCTCTTGCCGTTGAGATAGATGACCGACGTCCACGACCTCATCTCGTGATTTCGTGGCGTCTCTCGAGGTCTCTTTCTCATCTCCTTATATTATGAATTTGTTTTCTCTGTGCAAAAAACATTTTTATTGCAGGGTTATGATGCAGCTCCATTCACCGCCGTCCTCACAAATTGGCGAGTCTGTGATCTTTAACACGCTGTAGCTTAACCTTTGGTTTGCATATCCCCCCCCCATTATATTTTCCTATTCTATGCATGTATTTCACATCTCCCCACTATCACTGCTATTGTTGACCAAGCCTCCCTGTAGACTTTGAGTGAAGATATCCTTGAATGCAGATATCCTCCTTTACAAATCCATGGGATGTGACCTTGAATTAATTTAGTCCTCAGACCATATTTCCTCAGCCCTTATCGCATACATGCATACCACACACTTACTCTCCATACAGAATATATGTGTTTATTCCTTTCACATCTATTCTACTCCTCCCTTCCACTTCATCTCGAGGATTCATCTGCAGCTATTTTACATGGAGGATATCACATTATGCCCCGCAGAGCCGCGCCGGGACTTAACATCTTATTCATACTTGTCCTTATCTTTAACCCGGCCCTCCATCACTGCTTTGTCATGCAGGATGTCATTTTGTCCTGGCAACATGACCGCCAGCAGCAGCCTGCCCCATTGGGAGACGGTTCAGCAGAAGGCCCTGCCGGGGTTTGGCAGACGCCAGGGGTCAGAGGTCACCCGCTGCCTGCTGGAGGTACAGGGCAACTTCCACCGCTGCCTACCGATTCTGCACTTTGTTGGCACGGGCATCCTGGATGTTGAGAAACACCAGCTGCCACAATGATTACAACAAGCAGTGCTGTTTATCTTTAAAGGACAATGGCTTTTTTTTTTCTTCTGTTTTATGTTTCCTAATTGTTTCCTCCCCTGTGGGGATCAGTGACCTTTATGGCCTGGTCGGTGTCAGTACTATTATTAGTACTAGGAAGAGTTGTCTCAGCTCATGTCCACGCTTCTGTGATCAAAGCAATGGTGTTGGGCTTTAAATCTACCACGCCCAGTATCTAAACCAGCATGGGACGTGGAGACATTGCAAATGAAAAATTCTGTTAGTGGGGTCCACAACTCAAGCTGCTGTCTCAAGGTGCCCTCTCCTGACACCGGGGTGCCAGTTTGCCTCCTGGGTGCTGCTGATTTTCGACATATTAGTCCAAAGTTGGGTGAAACCAGTAACCATATAATGAACATTACGGAGAGAAAAAAATCAAAGTTATATTGTGACATGAGTTCATGTATGTAAGCAAGTGTGTCCGGTGTTTTTCTCTTGAATGGCCACAGTGATGAACTCTGTTTGCTGCGTGAAGCATGACTCCCTACTAGAGCAGGGCGGATGCGTCGCATTAGACGAGGAGCTTTTAGTAGGCCAAGGGCAACGTGTAATTACCCAAAATGAAACATGGCGGATAATGATATCGCTGCAAGTTGCGTGTGTGTGTGTGTGTGTGTGTGCGTGTGTGTGAATGTGCTCATATATGTATGTCAGACACCAAACTCTCTGCAACGGCTGTGCATATTGTTGTATATGTAAATGTGTTGTATGTTGTGTGTTTGGGCCCTTTTTACATGACAGTGAGCATTCTTTAACATTCCAAACGCAGAGCTGTTACTTTTAGTCCTTCAAAAGGTCACAGAACAGACGGGAGAGATTGGCTTCAGAGGGGTTTAAGCGAGGCCTAGTTCAAAGCCACTCTCTTGGTGTTATTTTAAGGCTTTCAGTTTGAGGCGTTCAGGTGTTTCGGTCATTTTGGGAGCGGGTGTCGAGAGACTTGAGCACGCATCACTGCCGTTTGGAAGACCATCCTCTCGTTTCAGCTCATTCTGATGAAAAAATAAACAACTTTGAGCAAGGAGGGCCATTAACGTTTAATACGAGAGGATCATGTGGACGGTATAAAATCCCTGGGCTGCCATCAGTAGAATTTAGATGCCCGGTGTTGCTGGAAGTAATAGAGATAAATGCTCAGTGGCTGAGAATCTATCTTGTTCTTCCCTGTGAGTCAGTGCCTTGCCCTGTGAGCCAGGATAACATATCTCCTCCGTTATGCGACACACACACACGCACGCACACACATCCAGACAAGGGTGTTTTGTCATATTTTTATTTGTCATTTTTCAAGTAATAATGGGTTGCAGTACACAGTTGTCAGATAGGACAGGAATCAGCTTTCACACATGCATATGAATACAAAACATCACACCCACTAGTATCCAGCCAAATCAACACAGTCCATTGTCGTCCCCATATATAATTTTCTTCGCATAAAGGCATCGTTGTGTGTGGATAAAATTGGCCGTGGACAGTTTCTTTGTTGAAACTAATTGTTGTCATCTGGAGTAAGCCATGTGTCATGTATGCAGGCAGCAGTGTCTCACGAGTAAACACGTCATGCAGGATATAGAGAGTAAAGACAAAAAAAAGATAACAAATCAAATGTAACAAAGTATAAATATGAATATTTACATAAGCTAACAAAAAATACATACCCCAACCCCTGTGCAGAACAACCATATTCATGCAGCTGCTGCCCATGGCTGCTGTCCATTGCCTAAAACCAAAGTGCATCAAATTAGTGTTGCGTCTAGACAGCATGTCCACGTGGATGTCGTGTGCCCATAAATTTGACAATAAATACATGGTTAGTATGTGTCTTCTAGATAAATGAGCATGCAATGCTACACAGTGTGTGTGCGCGCGTGTGTGATTGTGATTTATCTGTGTCGGGGCCTTTTTGCTATCCCAGTGGAGCGCGACGTGAAGACACGCCCCCTTTTCCGAGCCGCCGTGACAGCAGGTCATTTGATGTCGTCTCCGAACGACATGATCAAAGATGAATGAGCTCCCTGTGTGACGTCCACGTGTAGCTCTAGTCTGCTGTGTGTATTTACGTGTATGTCTACATTCATACTGTGTGTGCGCGTGCCCTTTATGTTTACGAATGTGCGGTATGTGTGTGTGTTTTTCTCCATGTGTGGCTTCCCGTGTGTGGCTTTCTCTGTGTGTTTTGTCGCAGTAGTCACGAAGGTCAGGACCTGACCCCCCCCCCCCCCCCCCCTCCCCGCTGGGACTCCCCTCCCCGGCTCATCTGATACGTCACTAAAAGGGCTCCGGGAAAAAGGGGTCCACTGGAAGTGTATGTGTGCATGTGTGCATGTGTGCGTGTGTGCATGTGTGCGTGTGTGCATGTGTGCGTGTGTGCATGTGTGCGTGTGTGCATGTGTGCATGTGCGGATGATGGATTGGGGTCATGGGGGGTCGCGGGGTTGCAACATTGTTGCCAAGACAAACAGCTGCGCTTGTGTCCGGGGCAGGTGTTTCATAGCGACTCAGCACATTGAAATTAGTCAAATCAATACACCACTTCCGCTGCTATGCATATTTGCATGTGTGTGCGTGTGTGTGTGTGTGTGTGTGTGATTGCATGTATGCATTCCCGTTTTAGGTGTGCTTTTTTGATCTATTTAGTCCCTACTACTGAGTGCACGTATGTAGGCCTCGTGCATTGGTGAAGGGTCTGCACACTTCCTCCCACTCGTGTTATCTTCAGGCTACAGTTCCCTGACTCCACGTTGCAGAATGCCGATTGTCTCTGTAATTTGCTTTTGGCCCACCTGCACCGCAGTTCATTTTCTTTCCCCCAAATGGACCATAGATAACTGCCCATTCTATCACTTCAATACACAGGGAGCAAAGGCACTTTTCCCACAATAGTCTTGGTGTGTAGATTATCCACCCTCCGTTGATTTCTGAGCTTTCCGAGAGCCCCGAGGTCTGTCTCAGCTTTCCCAGTGTGTGCTGCGTTCACCACGAGCTTCTTTCTCACGCTCAACCAACTTTATGTATTCACCCATAGATATAAACATCGCTCTCGTGAGGAAAGACTTATTTTCTCTCTCGACTGTTTTGCTCCTTTTTCCTCTTTTCATCCACCTTTTTTTTCTTGCTTCCATCAAACACACCACAGAAGAGAAGTGTTCTTAACATGAAGCTGCACTTCAGGTCCACCAGGTGAATCCCACTGGGGGGAGGCGCTCAGACCTCGCATGCAGAGAACCGTGAAGGCGAGGCCTCCAAAAGCTGCTTCCCCCTGCATCACAAACATAGTGTCCCACAGGTCGAGTCGGCAGGACACTGTGTGGGATCATATTTCAAACAAAGGTTTATTGACTGGGATTTTATTCTGAGAATCTTTATCAAATAAACATGTTTTTTTATTTGACACACGTGTAGCCGTTGATTTAGTCCCATATACATTGAAGTAGCCTCGCAGTTGTATCAACGTCTGCATGTAGTCAACAACTGAAAGAAAATTCAAATGAATAATATCTCAACCATATTTACGGCCAGTTTGGACGAATTATAAATAATACATGATGTAATAATGAATAAATGTTCTCTCGTTTCAAGTAAATTAAGGGCTACATTTAAGAATAAATTACATATAAAAGCTTTTAAAAAATGTGCACATTCAAATAAAGTACTTCATTATAGTAAAACGAATTGAACTGAATTATCTCGCAGCTTTAAATTCAGGTGTGAAGTGATGTCACGCGAAAAAGCAACGCTATCCATATTATTGTCATCTTCTAATGAGTGACATTTGTGAGCAGGGACTTGTTTCCACTCTATTCTCCTCTGTCTCGTAGTGCCGCTTCACATTGGCGCTTTTAATAATCCTCCCGGTCTCTGAACACATGACACACACTGGTTTTGAACTGCCTGTAGGGAAAATGAAGACATACGAGTCTGTCTATTGTTGGTAAAGGTTGTTGGTGCCGCAAAGGTCCGGTTGCGTCCGGTGTCTGGGTCCGGAAACCGAACCGCGGGCCCGCCTCTTAGAGACAATACCTGTATGAGATTGGCTAACATTATATCGTAAAAAGACATTCACTTCCTCCCTCCATTCACAGGGAGGAAGACATCCCAGATCTACAGGAGAATTGCATTTATATATGTGTGATATGTATCTTAAAATACACAAAACACAAGTTAAAAAGCATCAAAGTGTATTCTGGCTTGTTTATATGAGATGTAAATAAAAGCAAGACTGTGCAAACTACCTTAAAGACCCACACAACGACAATGTTTTCACTGTGTGTGTGTGTGTGTGTGTGTGTGTGTGTGTGTGTGTGTTTGAGGCAGGGAGTGAACGGTACCAACAATCTGTTTTCTGTAATATTACATGTCTGCCCGAATGCCCCGGCTCGTGAAATATGTTCAGAAATATGGACATATTCCGAAAGAGGCACGTGTTGCTCACCACATTCCACACGGATGAGCTGCCATGCTGTTTCCTGTACTCTTTTGTATTGCCAAGCCTTGTCACTTTGAATAAGTTCTTTGATAGTTCTACGGTGACAATCTATTCACATGTGCAGGTGTCTCCGTTCAACACTACCTGGAGGGGTCAGCAGGTCTCCTCCTCTCAACTCTAACAAGCTATTTCAATGGGATACCTGTCAATCATGCAACAAAGAGGCTATGCGATGTCCGGGAGAGACGTGTTTCTGTCTGTTACCAAACACGTTCAAAACCGCTCAAAGCACAGCACTTGAACCAGGAATGAGGGTGATAGAATAAACCTAATAGAATAAATATTGAGCAATAAGAACACGATTTACACCGATTTACATGTGAGCGTTGGTACTCTGAGCCTCGGTGCTCGGTCCTCATCTGAATGGAGAACTTGTACCCCTCCAAATGAAGAACAAAAAAACACGATGTAAACCAGACGCAGAAAAGAGAAAAGTGTTGCACAACAAGCCCTCTGCTTCTCACCCTTTCCTCCCTTCCTTCTGTCCTCCTCCTCTCACACACAGATACACAGACGGTTGCTTGTAAACAGTTGAAATGGCGAACAAATGGCGAGAGACGAGGTCGGTGTCGAAAAAGCTCTCGGAACATGAATTCTTTAACGTGAATAGAGCAGTAAAGGCGCATCTCTGGAAGAGAGGAAATTCCTTTTCTTACACGTAGTTGTTCGTGTTTTTCTTTGTCGTCCTTCAGTCAGTGGAATGCATTGATGGGCTGCTATTCAGAGAGCCTGCGGAGGCCAACTCATGCTCACAGAGCTGCTCTGGGTTTGAAATCTGGGTGTGCCTGGCTCAGACTAAACCAGACGAATCTGGGCCAGACCAGACCAGACCTCCCCCCGATCCCCACGTGAGCAGAGTTCTGTACCCGTGGCTCCGGTCCAGCTGTGGCCTTGGTGGCTCGGTCACTATTAAACACAGCTGCCGCTGCTGCCTTGGCCCCTGGCAGCACGCACGCACACACACACACACACACACACACACACACACACATGTGTACATAAGTACAGAAACAATATGATCTCCTCCTCTTTTAAAAAAAAATGATTACCCCCATCCGGACTCTGAAAGAACCAAAATGAACAACAGTCGTGGAGCTTTAATTGCACACAGATATGATTGTCGTGCGCTCCGATTTACTCTCTGGAATAAGAGCTCCTTCCATTAAGGTTGTAATATGGGACAGGAGCGCACGGTGAAATACATAATATATGTATTCTGCTGAGATGGAGTTTGAATCATGAATATTCTGTCTTTTTGTCTTTTTTTCACTCTGCTCGTGAAATCTACATCCTCATGATTAGGAATGAAAGCCCAGGTACTGCCAGGTACTGATCCTCCTTCAGACGGTACTTTACAGCTCTGATATCTTTTGCTGTACACAGAGTTGGACACCGAGAGTAAAAGTGTATTTAAATCCAACAGAAGTGTTTATCTGGATTACATAATACCTCTGAGAACACCCCGATGACTGTTGGGGAACGTCTGCGTTCGTCGACCCAGTAATCAGAACTGCAGTCGGACCCGGGGAAGGGACGGGATCTGGAACACGTTTCGATTAACAGGGCTTTTGAATCAAAAGTCACATAAACTTAACAGCGTGTCTTCAAGCCCCTTTTTCCTGTTAAACACTGTTTATGGAAACATTAGTGGCTGCACCTCATTAAAACGGATTTTACTCAAACGGCAGGATGTTTGTTCACTACTCATTTGTTTCTTTTTCTTTTCTTTAATCTCCACAAACAAATTTGTATTCAATTGCCTGTCTGTAGATGCGTGTTGTCACTTGCTGTCGTTTAATCCGCACGTAACCCCCTCAAATGGATTTTTGCATAAAAACATTTATGCGCCGTTAGGAGGTCTCGGTCCATTCCGCGTGTGGGGCCACGGAGGCAGATTGATGATGTCATAGCAAACCGCTGCTTCATGTGCTCCTATTTAAGCTTTGTGGCTTCTTCATATTTACTTTAAAGCAATAGAGAACAATATGATGTGAAAAAAGAATACCGCGAACACGCTTTTGTTCGTTGTCACGACCCCGGCTCAGGCGCCGCGACAAAACATACTGGAGACGCAGCGTTTCAACCAAAAAGGGTGTTTATTAGTTAACTAAGGTGGCTGGCGAAGCCCCAACGCAGCCAAGAATACCGACAACATAGAATCGCTGACGGCTGACAGGCCGCACGTCGCCGCAGCTACGGAGAGAGAGAGAGAGCTTTATGCCCGGGCCCAGGTGCTGCTCATCAGGGAGACCCTGCAGGAGACAGAGAGCGACAGGCAAAAGACACAGACAAACAGACAGACAGATTAGGGAATCGTCACATCCGTAGAGATGGAACGGTTACTATTCATGGTGTTCACTGAATATCAATGTACACAACACTGAACCCGAATATGAACACGCTGTGTGAGGAAGTCGGATGCTCCGGTGCTGGAAGAGCAGTCCCGAGAATATCTGCGATATTGGAGTGGCCTGATGTTTTCAGCACCAGCAGCATTATCACACAACTTCCGCGCGGACACAGTTTTTGTTGTGGCGACTTAGCTGTTGTATATAATTATAATATAAAAGCTTTCCATCACCTTGCGTATACGCAGGATTTGCAGATGTCTGACTGTCACCTCCAGGGTGCAGGTGTCAAAAGGACACGGTGGCTGATACCTCACCACTCCACCTCACCCCCGCTATATTATTATTATTATTATTACTTATACTATAATCACAAACATAGTGTATACAGGGGGATTTAAACCGAACAAACTAGAAGGGAGAGCAGGAGAGCGGATGGCAAGCCCCCCCCCCCGCAAACTTCACCTCCACATTCACTCAGACCCTCATCAAGCGAAGGCCTTACATATTGTTGTCAGACAGCACAATGCAGGGTGACTCCTCTATGCTCCGCACACACTCGTGAGTAAATCAGTCCTCAGTAGCGGGTGAAGGAGCGTTCCAGTATGTGCGCGTCACTGCGAGCGAGCCGGAGCAAATCTGTCATGCCAAGCATGTCGTGAATGTTCATAACCCAAGAAGAGCCCCAGTCTGAGGTCAAGTGGATGCACAAACACGGTTAATGCTGCCAGACGTCCGCCTGATATATCTCCATGAATAAGACAGTGATCCCCTTCCGAGACGTTTGTCCAATACTTGAGGACACACAGTGGGGACAATATTTTTGTCAGACTGCCCAGTCTGTGAAACATTTTCCCATTTCACAGTTTTCTCCTCTGTGTTGGCGATACGAGACCTTACATGGTATTTTTTGCTAAATGAAGTCAGCCAGCCAGCCACACACACAAATGCACACACACACACACACACATTGACCGCACACTTGCTAACTCAGGCGTTTTAGTAATGAGATAATCTTGCCCGCTTCAATAATATTAAATCTGTGACCAAAAAAAAAAAAAAAAACTACAAATATTACTTGACATGTCTGTTTATTTGTGTGAAAAAGCCTTTTTTTTTTTTTTTACAAGGATCAGTTAGAGTTTTAGACTTAACCTTTTTGGAAAGCCTGTTTCAGGGTTTCAAATGCGACTTGATGACTGACCAAAATAAAACCTTGTTGTTTTCAGCATTGTGCGAAGATTGTTTATGAGGTAACGCCACTGTACAACTTGCGAGTGGACTGATGTTGTCCTCCCAACAACTCCAACAGAGTGATACATCTTCCATCTCGCGGGGATCGTGTGAAGTCCATTTCACATTTTATTCATTTCTCAATAGTTTAATCTTATCCGCTTTATAGTTTTGAACCAGGACCGTCGTTACTTAGATCGAGTTAGAAGATTAAGGGGTATCTTTAATATATACCAAATAAATGTCCCTAAATAGCATCCTTATCATGAAGTACCGCTTGTTCTGTGGTGTTGGCGTCTCAAATCTGATGCCTGCAGGTAAATCGTAAGGAACCTCAATTTGACGTGCATCCAATAAGGCGCATCAATTATCACTTCCAGGACGTTTGAGCCTTGAGGGTCAGACATTTAGCTCTAATGATCCGGCTGAGGGTGAGAGGCTGGGTAATGAATACATTATGTCAATGAGTGTGTGTCTCAATTCTAGCTGCTGCAATGGGTCTGCTTAAGAGGTCAGAAATAATGTGTGTCCCTGGAATCCCCAAGAGGGCATCAGGTGAAAACAGCTTTCAGGGGAACGTGTCGGCAGTTGTGAGACTGTGGAGAAGGTCATCACTGGAAAAAGAATTGGTCCAGTTAACCATAAATGTTCAGAGGAATTTCTCAGACTCACCCTGCGGAAAACAAGGTTTGGATAAAGTCCAGGTTCTGTTGGAAATGTCTAACAGTGGTCCCCTTAAGGATAGCAAAACAAAGCTGCGTGTGAGGCGACGTCTGTTTGTGTTCGATAAACGAGAGGGACAACTCGATTAAGTCTAGTTCACTGAGAAGTCGGGGGCCTAATGAGGGAGATTGGTTTGTGCGAAAACAAAAACAATGGCACTATGAAATGGCAAATGTTTTTTATGCAATGACTGAATTATCGCACTGAATTATAGATTAAGCATATTGCATCAAGCGTTTATCGTCTTGGTTTGTCGTGTCGGGTATGCAGGTGTTGTGAAAGTGCCCGTGTAGACTGCAGATTCGATCCCAGCACACTGTACCGATGGAGAGTTGAGGTCAAGTCATCGGGCCTTGAACTCCACGTGGAATACGGATTGATCCAAGCGATGCTCCACCTCTCTGACCTCACGCAGCAACTGCAACTCTGCAGTAACTCGGGTCGGATAGAGTCCACTTTCTTTTTGCCTCCGCTATTCCGCCTCACGTAATATTTCTGTCTCCCCCCCACCTGTACTTACATTCGTACGCTGCGCTCTTATTGTGGTCTCCTCCCCGTCTCCCCTTCTTCTAATTACCTCCTTCATTCAGTCGGTCACTCACCCACACTGCGTGGCTGTGTTTTTCCGGCCGTTTAGCCGTCATCGCACTGTCATCTGCATCTCGGGGGGCCCGTGTTTGAAAAGAGTGCGGCGGAGCCCTGCCTGGCCGCCGTCCAGGCCGCCATGATGCATAGGCTGTTTTGGGGGCGGGGGGGAGACACCACAAAAGGTCATAAAATGGAAAGATGGATGCCGTGCTGATTTTTTTCCGTACAGCACCCAGTTATGACCAGATGGGCGGGGGAGTGTGTACAGTACATGTATGTGAGTGTGTGTCAGTTCACCCCATGTGTGCTCAAGTGTGAGCAAGTGAATGTGTTTGTCTTTTCATCTGCACTCATTTACGGTCCGTCGGAGAGGAGTCAGCATAAACCATCCGAATGGAAAGTTTACCGGTTGTGACAGACGACGCGGTGCACGCGCACACACACTGTTGATCTTCTGTACATGGGGTTGCTGTTGGCCTGCGGTTCAAAAACAATAATAAAAAGCCTCGGAATGAGTTGCCAGGGGGCAGCTGGAGCCGCGGCAGGTTGAGCATGCCTAATGAAAACCTAATGCTCATTGGCAGGGATTGCCACTGCGCTCCTCCCCAAGGATTTTAAGATCAGGCCAACATCAAGCCAATGTCAAGATCTGTGGAGCCCAAAGTCAAAAGCCTGGCAGTGCATCGCTGCGCTTCTCGGGAACACAGACGGAGAGCGTGAGAGAGACGGAAGGGAATCTGCAAAAGAGATCTAAACTGGCTCAGAAACGTCACCCTCCCTCCTCGCCGGCAAAATTCCTCGCGGAGGCTTACTCTGCACGCTGGGCCTCATCCCCATGAAAGCCATAAAATCCGGAGATTGGCGCTTGGATCTGGAATTTTGAGTGAGAGCAAAATTACTCTCCTTAGGTCTTACGTCCAGCGGTGCAGACAGGAAAGTGAGTGAGCGAGAGAGAAAGAGAGAGAGAGAGTGGGAGGGAGGTGATGCACGGGGTGTCGAGACAAATGTGTACAGGAAGAGTTTGGGTGGGAGACAGCGGCATGTTGAATCTCGAGTGGGAGCAGCCATCTCTGCTCCCGCAGCTCGAGCAGGAACGTGTCGAATAAATGTTGGCCCGATGCTGTCTGGATGAAGGCCCGTGTGCAGTAATTCAAACCAGAGAGCGAGACACGAGATTGTGAGGCGCTCCTGTTGTATATGCGAGATGCTGGAGTCATGATATCCCGATGTAATGAGCGCCCCTCTGATGTGAAGGGAGATGCTGCGCCGGGGGAAAAGAAGGGAAGGGACCGGGGGGAAAACGATGTCGGGGGAATAAGAACGAGGCCTTTCGGGGGGATGGAAGAAAAGAGGCAGCTTTCTTTGTGCCTCCTAAAGTCCTGTTCCCTCCTCACCCAGGTGATGCATGCACAACTCTCACACTGGGTCCAGTCGGTCGGCGTCTCCGCCTCTGACCTGGTTTTTTGACGGATCAGCAAAAGTGTTGCTGTTCAATGAAGGCCAAGATTACGTCCCGTTGCTTCACGTGCAATGTCCTGCGCACTGCAACAGATGGCTAATGTGGTAAACAGACCGGATTAATAGCCGGTGTGATTGTGTGACCACCGTATGTTTTTTCTTTTTTTTTCCTCTTCGTCGTGGGTGTTGTATTATTGATATTCCAGCAGAGCAGTTCACTTTCCGCCTGCGTGCACTTTTCTATTGACCTCGCTTCTCGCTTTCCTGCCGCACTCCGTTTGTGAGGAGCAAAAGTTTAAACAAAAGAGCTCTGCATTGTTTTCTAGACACTGTCGGATGCGGTGCGCATCGTTTGCACGGCGTGCACGTTGGGTTTTTATTCATTTTGAGGATGGCCAGCGTTTGCAGACCCAGCGCTGTTGTCCTACAGCTCTGAACACTGTTCTGTACGTGTGTGTGTTTTCTAAATATGTTGCATCTGCAGTCGGCCTGTTTTAAGGAATTACATAGTTGAGCAGTGCCACGGATGTTTGCCAACAACGAGGGTTCTACCAGCTGTTTGTGCAGTTGGAAAAAAAAAATTAAATAAATTGAAATCAGGATAATGCAGATGATACATTCTCTTTTTCTCAGCCACTCCAAAAGGACGGTAAGAGGTTTAGCCAGCTAAGTCTGCCGCTGTATCTAATGAGTTGGCTGTTCCCCTCGCTGTGTGTTTAAGCTCCAGGAGCAATTGAGGGGCCTCGGGGAGAACGTGGACTGCGTGTCGTCGGGGTCCTTCAGTACCATCACATGGCGTTGACCTGCAGTAATGGACGTATCGCGATAATTTTTCCGGTTCATGCTTTTAGTGTTCTTCTTTTGGAACATGTTTCCATGCTTTGATGTTCACAATATACCTGTGTTCACCCCTGAAATGCATAAATACGCCCGTATGTATATCAGGTTCTTGCCAAATCTGATTGACGTGTTGTATCATTCATCTCTCGGCGGTTCTCGATGCAGCTCAATGTATTATTGCATATTACTGCACATGGCTGCTTTTTTCCCCACCAATTAATACATGCAGTGTAAATATGAATAAAAACAACAACATGAACCTGAGCTCTAAACTCCCTTTTTATTGAGAATGTGCTGTCAAAAATCCGACAACAACAGTCTATAATATAAAAAGCTGCATCCTTTCAATAGCAGTATCTGTGAGACCCACCTTAGCGAATAAACAAAAACACAACATAAATCCTTCTGCAGTGTGCTGTAAGAAAAAACTAATAGATGTTCACATAGCAGCTCTAAGACAGGACACTGAATTCCCCTGGAGCATTTTACACTGAATGAATTAGACTAGTGGCTCCAGGACTTTTCATTACTAAGAGCTCTACTAGTCTTACTTGGTTTAAGTCACTGCGTCTCCCGACAGAACACCCCTAATTCTAGCATGCAGGCATATTTATAATTTTTCTGCTGTTATCGAAAGTGCTTGTGTGCTCCCCATCATTAAATATTGCTTCTTCTACCTCTCTATTTTTTTTGGACTTAGTCATGTTCCAAAGCAGCGGTTTCCCATCCAAACATGTTGCTCCACTCTAATAACTTTGATTATTATAATTAGAGCCTTTGGAAAAATGCTGAATTGTGTGACCTTGACCTTGAGACGGGCAAATTTGTCAACAGACCAAGGTTCATTAAACAATAACCCATAATAAGCCGTGCTTTGTATTGTTTCTGGAACAGTCAAGATAAGCAGTTACTGTAAACCCTACCAGCTGTCCTTGATTTAATGTAAAGCTTAATTAGCTCTGACACATGGCCTTGCATTTGAGAGGAAATTATACGAGTCTCATTCAACTGATAATTACATGTTATTTTCCAGCCCAAAAAAACGGGGTGGGAGGGGCCATGTTTTAATGAGACATTTCATAATATCCAGGAGATGTCACCATGAGCAGAAGAGGAAAAGGGAAGTGAAGCTCCTCCCAGGCATCAGTTTGGACCAGGCAATTATTTCGCCGTTGGGTTGCGGGTCTTATTTTTATTTTTTTTGGAGTAGATATGAGGCCAGACATGCTGGGTATTATCATACACATAGCCCCCCCCCCCCCTCCCCCCTCCAGAAGGAAAGTTTTGCATTAGGAATGCAAAATAACAATATGCAATAAAGGCATGTGGAGAGATTTATTTATCTTGCTCTGACATTTACTTCAGACGGGGGAGTTCAACCAATATTATTCTTTCTCATACACAAACACGCACACGTATACAAAAAGGAAGAATTTCACATTTTTGGGGCTGAACAAAGTCATCTATCTTCCCCACGTTTGTGTGATGCCGCAGCTTTGTTGCAGTTCCAAGGTCTGAGTCACATTGAGAGTCCCATGCAGACAGGGCAACACCTTGTATACAGCATGAGAGGAGAGGAGAATAGCCATTTGTCCTTGTCAGGCCACCCAGAGCACACAGACGGAAAACATGCACACAATATTCTTACGGTAAGAAAAACATCTAGTAAGTAAACACGCAAACACAGACAGTCAGCCACACGACGATACTTCCCCGAGTGACATGGCGTCATAGATCACGGAGATCACGGAGAGCACCGTGAGACGTAGATCGGGGCTGACATGTGAGTCATGCCTTATGCATGCGGTTTGACTCCACCCTGCATTAAAGAGGCATGTATAGCACACGTCACAACGTATTACCTCCGCCCGGCGTTCAGTGTTCCGGACGGGCTCGCCGCGATAGAACAATTTTAGCTCGGAGAGGAACGATCTTGATGAATCTTTGTCGCGGATAAATCAGAGATCAGTCGGAGATGGGAGCCGAAGTTCAGTTTTGACTTTGTTTCGCTCCGTGAGGGAAACGGGAAGCGGACTTGTCTCGAGGCCGAACGCGGTGATTTCTCGGAGGTTGATATTAATATCAATGGGGGGCAAGTGGGTGTGTCCACAGGTCCATCTTCCCCCTCACAGGCTGGTTCGTCCGTCCATGAGGGCGTTTCAGCATCTGAAATGATGTCCGTCCACACGGCAACCAAGTGGAACGGCGTATCGCATGACCATTCGCGTACCCTCGGCGTGCGCTCGGTTCTCGAAACAGGAAGCATATTTCCTGCACGCTGCGGTCGGTTTGGTAGTGGAAATATACGTCGATGGCGAAAAGAGGGACCAGAGATTTTCTTTGCTTGGACCGTGTGAAAGAATAATTCAAAACCTCGTGTCCCGTGGCTGCTATAAAATTCAGGATTCAATGAATTAAAGTTTAACAATATTTAATGGCAAAGATGATAGTCAGTTAGGTTCACGATCGTGGAGTTGGAATGAGAAGGGAAGCCACAGACGGACTCAAATCCTCCAAACCTCCTCCATAGCCAGGAGCTGTGTTGTCCCCCCTCAAACCAGTAGAACTCCATCACTATTAGTATGGTCCTGCAAATGAGTTCACACCTTAAGGTTAGTACGATTGGCTAGTTGAAAGAATGCAGACGTTCTGTTCACTAGGCTAATTCATTCTAGGATGGCGGGGTCAAACGCCACACTTCCGGTCAACGACAGGAACTTCCCTCCAGAATAAAACTTATTATCCTGCCTTCAGAATAAAAGTAACATCTCAGGTTTCAATCGGCATCCATTTCAACTATCATCCCTAAACATAAAATATAATTCATTCTCATGCATCTTACAGTTAATTGTTACATTTTTCATCAATAAACAGTTACAATAATAAAACAGTGATCATACATTCCTCCAAATATTCTTCATAATATCCCTTATTAATGATCATATCTTTCTTTATGTATTAATTTAAAACATAAACTTTCTTATTTACATGTGCGAGTATATATAAAATCCACTACAACTCTACAATCGACGACGAGGTCGATTGGTGGTCCTGGCTGTTTGTTTTCTTCCCTGGAAAAGGGTCATGTGATAGGTAGCGTGACCAATCAGGGAAGGACACGTCGTGACTGTTGACTGTTGGGATCAAGCGGCGAACACAGGGTGTCGGACGTCGTCGTTTCCATGAGCATCCGTCCGCGGCGTAGTGCGGACACGCTCAGTGTGAACGTGCAGAAGATGTGGTTTTAAAATGTTGGATCTCAGACGATGTTCTCCCCTGTGTTTGAAGAACTTTTCCTCAAATAACTACTTTTTCCACGAGAGCGTAGCAGCGGCTCTCGGTTCTTTCTGCTGGGCGCCGGATAAAAGCAGACCTGGAGAAAAAAAGTGGAGAAAAAAAGTTGTGATGTTCCCAATTACTGTTTGCTGTGTTTTAATTAACAATGTCTTCATCGTGCGAGTCAAAATGCTCCCGTTGCATGATTTCACTTTGCAAATAGATTAGTCACATCGAGCTTTCTCCAGATTTTTACTGTCAAGTTAAAGAAAAAACATCTCTTTTCTTCACTTGCTTTGGATGGGCTGTATTTAAAATAGCTAGCCCATAACCATTTGTCCTACACTCACAACTTGTATGAATCTTTGAGGAGAATCTTAAGAGAAACTGCTGTTCGTTTCGTGACGGCGATGCTTTTACACAGCCATTTCCTGTTGTGTTGGGAACGATAACAACAAGAAGACAGAAGGCAGGTGAAAAATAAAGAAATGGCCTACTGCAGTCAGCACTATTGGAATGTGTGGAACACATATTTGACCAATCGTTCACTGTAATCCTTTTTTCCCCAGAGTGTCCAAACGGTTTCTCTCTCCCCATTCCATCGGTCTCCAGAGAGCTCCTTTGCGTTTCACCTTTTCAATGCCATTGTTCTTTAGTTTACTTTGTATTCTTTCTGTGAGTGTGAATGTTTGAAAAGCAACACATATGGCACCTTTTCCTTGGTTTAACAACCCTCCTGCCCACATCTTCTCTGCATCTCCGTCTGCCTCGTCTTTTACTCTTTACAACGGTCTCACATCGTCTTATCCTTTTGGTATTGCCAAGGACACTTCAGGATAACACCTGACTGTAACGCTGTAATTGTAAGTACAATTGTACAAGATACTTATATACCCAGTAAAAATTACTATATTTAAACTTGTCCCCTCTAGCAGGTGTCATTATACACATTTAAGTCAAATACCTGTTTTTCTACGTTGACCGCAGAGGAATAGAGGTTGGATTCGGACTCCAGTTGATCAAAGCACACGCGCAGGACACGAGAATCATGAAGTTAAAAATTGGGTTGAAGTACAAATGCGTGCAAAGATTTAGAGAGAAAAATTCATGAGGCTGGATCCCGGCAATCTCATCTTCAGTCTCTCCAGTCAGCTCTCCTCCCCTTTCCCTTCAGAATATTCACTCAGTGACCCCTACAATCCCAGACAGCCACTTTTTCCTTCCATTGATCCGCACCTCTTTATCCCCCTCGTCTTAAAAACCTGAGCATTACCCTCTTCTTCATGCCACTTTCTCTTTATCTCTCTCCTCGTTTCTCGTCCGTCCATCCACCGATATCTATTTTAACCAAGGCTGTGCTTTCTGAGAGAGTGTGTGTGTGTGTGTGTGTGTGTGTTAGACAGTGGAAGCTTGTATCGCCAGGCTGTGTGCTGTATGTACTGATGTTTGACAGACAACAGGGACTCATGGTTCACACTGCCTTAATGAAATGGGATTGTAGAAATCTGGATCGCGGTCTATGCCTACTAGTCATTATTCATACATTTCAGTCATATTCATAGATTGCGTTGTAACTCTATAACGCTGTTCATTCTGTACACATGACATCTATTGCTTCTGTCCATCCGGGGAGAGGGATCCTCTTCTGTTTCTTCCCTTTTTTCCCCGTGTTTTTTTGTGTACAGATTGTAAAGCCCTCTGAGGCAAATTTGTAATATATACATACATATGTATATCATTTATTGGCTTTATTGGCCATGTACTGTATGTGTGCACATATATGGAATTTGACACAGCATATACACCGCCTTAGAAATGTTCCAACCCATAATGAAACCCTTATATAAGATATAAATAAACAAATAGTTCAAAGGTATGTGAAATACGATTGTTTTTATAATTGGTGCAACTAGAGCTAGATAAGAAGAGTAAATAAAAAACGTGCGTCCATCTCTCAGCGTTTCCACTTTGTCCGTCTTCATCTGGTCTTCTTTAGACTTTCAGAGCGAGATGGGGAAAGTAGAGTCGTCCCTCTCTCAGCACTCCTTCACTCCCATCGGTGCACACACACACACAGGCAATGCACACTTATAGCCGTAGTGTTCTGCTTGCCGTCACACGTCCTTTCCTTTCCTCCTCTTATTTCCTTTGTGATTCTTTTTTGGGGGGGGAAAGTTAGAAAGGAACATTCAACATTTTGTTGTTTCTCAAGCCCCGATATAACGAGTTGAGAGGCAAGGACAGAGGAGTTGATCTCTTCCCAAACCTCCCAAAGTCACACTGGATCCTCCAAAGCTTTTATTCCTGCTGGTAAATATATCACATGTGCTAAACCAATGAAAAGGCAACCGCACTCTGTGGATCTACCGTATTTATTTACCGATACACTGTTTGCCAGATGTCCATCATGTGTAAAATATCACAGCTCATACGTAAAGTCGTGGCGCTTGTCTCACTTTACCATCGGTATTTAAACTTCCTGACAATAAACACAGAGAGTAGTTCTGGTCTCTAAGGCGGCTTGATGTTGAGTTATGCACCTGTAAAACCTGAAATGAGACACGGCTTGAGGTTCAAGAAATCAGAAATCAAAGGATACTTTTTATTATATTTGGTTCAATCCATGATCTGTGTTATTATTGAAAATCCGTTTACTTTATTAACCAAATACAATGTGGCGTGTGGTTAAGCCCTGGTGGCTGTGAGCTGCATGAGAACAGCACTACAAACACATCACGTAAAAGAGTGCATCGCAAACCGTCCATGGGACATTATTGATCATATTTACCAGCAATATTCTGCAATGAATTTGACGTAGTAAAAGTAAAAAGAGAAAAATAAAGTTAGGCCCAGAGGCGACAGGGAGACCAAAACAAAGAACGCTGTCCTCGTGACCTCAGTAGAATCTATACACTTAAGTCCAGTCTAACAATCCCTGCAAACACACAGACGCATACTGTACCTACACAGTGCAAGTATGCATTATCGCCTTATGGATTTGTCAAAGGCATTGCTATGCAAATGGCTGTCGTGTCAGCGCTGTTCTGCGTGTGTACACACGGAGGCCTGCCTCAGCACTTTGGCTTTCACACCCACGTCGATAACACTCGCCCATAATCACATTCCTCCCATTGCACAAATGAAGTTTGCATTGCATCGCTCCGCGTTGTTTTTCCGCGGTATCGACGCCGTCGCAAACGATCGCAGGTGCTCGTGTTCCTGACATATTTACCTTCAAGTGTGATCATTCAGATTCCCGTCGAACAACCTGTCTCACGCGGTATACATCATTGTTGTTGTTGTTGTTGCTTTTCGACGAGCGAGTCACTCAATGTGTTTGTCGACTGTCTCTGCCGGTGAAAAGTCTCACGGTGTTTGTTCTCGAAATGCCCTCGAGAGCCCAGCTTTAATTAGTTTGGGACTTTAAAGTGGGGTGCTGGCCTCTGTTTCTGTTGAGAAAGCAGCGTATTCACGCCGCCCTGCACTCCACAAATGGCAGTTCATTGGGAACGCCCAACTAAAAAGGAATGCCGAGTCATATCACGGCCCTGCAGCCGGTCCTTCACAGGTCCAAATGCTCAGTTTTCAGTTTAGACTTCATCACCTGTTTTTGGAGGATGTAGTTTG
The DNA here is from genome assembly GCF_009769545.1 of Cyclopterus lumpus. Taxonomy (NCBI): domain Eukaryota; kingdom Metazoa; phylum Chordata; class Actinopteri; order Perciformes; family Cyclopteridae; genus Cyclopterus; species Cyclopterus lumpus. The sequence continues at coordinate 7,413,884 of NC_046983.1, read as the reverse complement.
TGTACCACTGTGTTACCGTATGCCTGGTTGTCATATTTAGCCTAGTCTCGGCTGTAAAAGGGATGGACAAAACAATAGAAACAGCTGTCAGTGTAACACGGCATCGTTCACCCGCGTACAACACGTGCTGTAACGCAGCTGCACGTAAACATTCATGGATGTGGGATCTAATGGCAATAATAGTCTGTAATGAGACGGTGGCACTGTGTTTGGTTGGACTGAATATATTCCAACGGATGCTGATTTGAAATTCGGTGCAATTTGGTTTTCTGGAAATATGTAAAATGATCCCAGAAGAGCAGAGCGGAGAGTGCTACTGCGTTTTCTAGAAGAAAAAAAGCTCCGGCCGGCGCATACGGCTCGGCGATCCACTCCACGGTAGTTCAGCACAAGCGAGAGCCGCCCTTCCAGGCACTGGAGGAGCTCGTCGAGAGGCTGAAGCTCTTGGGAACTCTCCAGGGACATTTGGCCAAGACAGAGGCTCACGTTCCTCTCATCCATGAACAGATTGCTATCCATGGGCAAATATGAAATCCATGCTGAACAGGCTGTAATCAGCTCCCTGATTAATAAAAATACACACGCACACGCATATGAAGTCCTTTGGAGTTTGTTAAATAATACTGAATATTGTCGACATTTTCACCGTAATGTCTCCCAGACATCCTGCAGTTAAGTGAGAGTAAGCCGACCTTCATCCCTGTTTTATGATATCTACAGCAGTGCAAATTAAAATGCCTGTCATACCGTGTGCTGCTCATCAGAGTAATTGTGCAGGGATGCAGAGAGGGAAATTACTAATTTGCTCTTTAATAGAAAGAGAGATGTGACCCAAGAAGTTGTTGTATAAAAACAACATCATCTCCCCTTCACGTATATCGGCATCAAGCTTCTGAAGGACGTCGTGTCCCGTCTGAAGTGTAATAATGAAATCTGTGCCGGTGCACTTGGGCGCATCAAAAACTCTGACATCAGTGAACGTCATTGGTACGGTATATTTAGAAAAACACCATCATCCTGCTCATCAAGATTTCAACCCCCCCGCCCTCGCCCACAGGAGCGAGACGTGTGACTGCTGAGTCGGTGTGGCTCCGGCAGATGTTGATTGACAGCTACATCATAACAGGAGAAGTTCAAGAACATTCTCATCCTCAACTCTTCCAGCTCACAGGTCAGATACTAGCTGGCACCCTCTGACACACACACACACACACACACACACACACACACACACACACACACTTAATTAAAGTGCTGTGGAAAGATATTGGGCCACCGAGAGCCTCCAGAACAGCGCTGCTGCTCCCTAGCATAGATTATTTTCAAACTTTCTTGAACATTACATGAAATATGATCAAAGGTCTTCCAATAGTTATTTCCTCATTTGTGCATTTTGATCCATAATCTCCTCTGGGTGTTTATTAGTGTTTATATCTGCTGACTGTGACGTCTGTTACACTTCACATCATTTCCATGCTCTTTGAAATCATCCAGGGACCCACAATGTCACTCATAGTTAGTTTTGTCACCTGTCTCTATTATCCCTGAAGTTGTTTTGTACATTGTTTGAAACTGTGATTGCTTGATATATCAAAGGGTATATTTGTGTGTCTCTTTTGGTATTAACATGTGTATTCATTTGTTAAGGACAGTGCACATTAATCAACATCATAACAAAAAAAGGGATGGACTCATTTCCATTCCGCAGTCCCTTTCCAGAATGTTAAATCAGCCCTACCTGCAGAGATGAGATGAATCTCAGATATTAATTGCATTTCAACACGTTGCATTTACATAAACACATTGTAAAAGTGACATTAAATGAATTAAATAAAAATCAGCAAAGAAGAAAGAAACCTTCATTAAAAGTACCAGGCTTATCTGTGCGTGTGCACGTGTGTGTGTGTGTGTGTGTGCATGTGTGTGTGCGCGTGCGTGTGTTGGCATTTCTCCGGCACACACACACACACACACACATCTCACGCAGACATGTTCCTAATCTTTTATGAGGCATGAGCAACCAGGCGGGCTTTATGCACATGTCCACGTGTCGTGCTTGTGCTGTGTGTGTTCATTTGTGCACTGGCACGTTCGTGTCTATCCATCTGTCCCGCCCCCCCGAAGACCAGATGACTCAGCTGGGTGTCTCTCTGGGCGTCTGACATGATGCAAGGCCTCGGCCTTGACCGGCCCGGTGGGTGGTCACTTCCCTGCATGGCTGAGATGTTACAGTATAATCTTTCCCTGTCAAATATGTGTATTCCGATCTGTTGGTGCCCACTTCTGATGCACTGTGTTAAGAATAACAAATAAAGTTGAACGTGGTCATAATTACCTCCCGAATATATATTTATTTGTATTGCTGTGAAAACGTCTCCTTCAACGTGTCTGCACCTAAAACCAAATGTTACAAGTTAACATTTGAACATGTGATGCCCAATCATAACTTTTACTGATAGAGCTTGAATGCATCACAATGTAACTCAATCCAACCGGTAACGTTAGCCGTTAGCTCCGTTAGCCGTTTGCTCCGTTATTCAGCTCCCCAGGACTGTGCAGCCTAAAAATAGTAACTTAAGTGAATTCCACTTAATACACTCATCAGTTCAGTGGTATTTGTTCTATATAATTGAACTTATTAACAACTTATTTTCGCAATATCATTTCCTTATGCATATAGGGAATCTGTGCTCCTTCCTGCTGCTGACTGTGTCTCCTGCTCTCTTTTCCTCTGTCCCTGCTCAGCCATTACTGATCTATTCGAGGCCTCATCAGAACCAATAGCCTGTATCTAATCTGTTCCTGCTTCTGATGATTTCTGACGACACAACTGCTCCCTTCCACAGTATAAGTGACGACTCCGACTCGAAGACTCACCGTGACTGATCCCCCCCCGTCCCCCCGTCCCCACTCGTCTTTTTTATTCCCTTTCCGCTTCTCTATTTCCTCCCCCTGTTTCTGGATACTCCCATCATTCCCCCCCTGCCCCCCCCCCCCCTTATTTTGTGAATAGCAGAATGTTTACTCCATGTCGGCCTCATCATCCATTCTGACTGGGCCTCCACTGCCAGGATTTGCTCTTCTCCTTCGCTTTTTTTTTTCTTCCCATATTTGCTGTTTCCATTAAAGATGGAATTGAAATCTCCTGTGTTAACACACACACACACGCACGCACACACACAAACACACACACACACACACAAAGACGCACACCGGCATCGCACTGCACACACGTCGCCTAATAAAAGGCATACGAGCCCCTCGTCCTACTTTTTGCTTTACCTTGTTCTCATCCTTCCGCTCCACTCGCTCACTCTCTGTCCTCGCATCCTCCCCTTCTTCTTTCGTTGTTGGGAGACGGTGTGATCCGCGTTTTGTTTTTCTGTTGCATTTCGCTTTCTCCTTCATCACAAAAGAGCTGACTTTCCCCCATTGTCTCTATCTGGCACTTTGCAACGCATTTAAAAAGCAGCTTTTAAAAAAGTTTGCCACATTTTGTAACACTGCTCATTATCCTCCTTCGATGTCTTCCCTTTCCTTTAACACAATTTAGAGAGCCCCCATTTTCTTTTCTCAACTCAATGCGTTGGTCCGGCTCAGGTTGCCCTGAGCTCTTCTCTGTCTGCACCGTGACTTCTGAAACCCCTCTCGCACAGGATGTAGGAAGTGTTTAGAGCGTTGCGGTGGGTGGGTGGGTGGGGGGTGCGGGGGTCCGGGGGGGGGGGAACAAAGGCAGTCTTCGGCAGGTTAATGAGGCCAGGAGGCATCTTTGTGCCGAGCTTCATCAGTATTCACTAGAGGTCTCCCTCTCAATAATAACCCAGTCATTTGGGTCAGCCTCATCACTGTGTCTCTGTGAAGGGCACACACACACACACACACACGCACAACACACACACACACACACACACGCACGCACACACACAAACAGAAAAAGAGAGAGTTCTGTGACAGTTTAGAAATACAGTCTCATCAAATGCTCACCTCCTCATACTCTCTAATCACTCGCTGTGTCCGACACCGTCTCTTTTCCATTCTCTCCACTCTCTCCGTCTCGCTCAACCCACGGCCCTTCCTTCTCTCCTTGAGTCCTCCTCTTGTGCTGCATACAGCCCCTTCAATTAAGATAAAGTGGCTAATCATATATGAATTACATTACCATCTCTAATAGCTGCTGCAAGCTATTGGTTCCTCATTAGGACCTCGCTCACTTCAGCCGAGGCCAGTTTCCAACAACAGCAAGAACAGGCAAAGTGCATTAAGGGGACTTTGTGAAAGCAGATATGACCTGCAGGTGTGTGTGGGTGTGTATGTGTGTGTGTGTGTGTGTGTGTGTGTGTGTGTGTGTGTGTGTGTCTGTAGAGTGACTGTGGGTCCACACTATGACTAGATGGAAGGAAAGGGAATGATGTCAAGATCAAATATCCCGTAAATCAAAGCTGTGAACCAAGTGAGTGGCCGTGGGAGCCGTGTGTGTGTGTGTGTGCGTGCGTGTGTGTGTGTGCGTGTGCGTGTGTGTGTGGGTGTGTGTGTGAGGGGACTATTAGTCTGAGCAGAGGGCCAAATAGGATACCTGGGTACCGAGCCAGCTCCGACTGTCCCTCGTATCTCTCCTTTCCTTTCTCACTTTCCCCACTTCTCCTCTTGCATTTTCACCCCTGACCTTTTAACTCCACCCTTCCTACTCTCCTCCTACAGCTCACACTCCTCATCCCCACACACACACACACACACACACAGTGATGCTGTAAGTCAGTCAGAGTTGGTTGTGCTGAGAGAGTGATCTACGTGATGAAGTCACGTGGAAGTTATGTTTCGACATTTTACGCCAGTTTTAAAACCCTTTACAACCTTTTACGCTTTAGTTGAAAGTGATTGAGCTTTCCTACCTCGTGAACAAACGGATGAGTTCAAATGGATGAAAGAAAAGCGCTGCTGCCGATATGTATAATGCAAAATGCACGAGATGATTATGATGAGACATGATGTACACTGTAACAATATGCCCATGAGAGTGACGCAGGCTCTACATGTTTAATTGAATTGTAAAATAACCTAAAAAAGGTAAAGACATATCGTGGGTGAATTAGGTGGGTCATATTCTCATTTTCATTTCAAAGATCTGTGACGGGAACAAGAAATAACGTGATTTACTAAACTATGAATGAATACGCTCTGCAACTGTTGAGACGGGAAGCGTCCAGCAGCAGCAGCACACCAAAAGGAATACAGCATGCACCGAAAATTTACAGCGAATCACACATCATACAAATAGTATCAGGGGGGAGGGGCCAATGGGAGCATTCTCGTGAAAAGTAATTTCCGGCAGCAGTGTGTCTCTATGATCTCCTCACTATTCTGCCACTACACATTGCTTTGTGTCTATTTGATCATGAAGGTTACACTACTTGAGAGGATATTGGCTACAATATAGTATCAAATTGATTTTTTTATAATGTGTAGTATGTGAAATATTATACATCCGAGATGAAACTGTAGGGCGGGACTAGGTTTTCATTTTTTTTCATTTTCAGTATTTCTTTTTGCCTTGCAGTTCCAGCCCGCTGCCGTTAGGGGGTGCTGCAGCGCCCTCAGCACCCCCTTCTTCCAGCGGCAACATGGCTGCCGTGTAAACTGAACATGACATAGATAACCATCTCCACTCACAATGTTCCAGCTCCTCCACCGTCTAATCATGTCACGGCTCTCTCTGAGCGCGCCGTCTCGGGGGCCTTAAATTAGCGGCTCGGCTTAATGTCGCCAGCCCGTGTGTCAGATCAGTCGGAGTGAGTTTGTGTGCACAAAGTAGCGCCGCAAATTCATTAAGATGAGTTATGATATTACTTATTCTTTGCGCCATCTCTCGCTGTACTCCGCTAAGTCGCGTGTCCGTTTGAATGTTTTCACAGGCCTTGCTGACTCTTTAAAATGCAAAGTTATTTTTCGCACCGCATCCGGCTGACAGTGGGGGTCGAACAGGCGGACGGGAGAGCAGACTGGAGGAGAGCGCTGTCCTCCGAGGCCTTTGGACCTCTTCAGGATCAAAACGTCCCCTCTCCAAAACAGCGTGGATGTTGGGGGGAAGGTGTGTTTCACCACCAAGTTCTTAAACCTGACATATTGTGTGCCGTTGTCCTGACACGACTTGACCCCGACAGACTGCCAACGGAACAAGCCGTTTAATCCACAGAAGGAAACCGTGCCAAGTGTGTGGCCGACGTGTGAATCCGGTGAGCAGCGAAAACACTGTTTTTCTTTTCTCATAACATTTCTCCCAGGCTTTGTTTGTGGTATTGTGTGAGTGAACAGATGTCATCCAAAGTGAAATATGTTGTATTTGTGTTGCTGCCTTTGCTTTATGAAAACCTTCCTCCCGCTGACGTGTACGCCAACACAGATCTACTTTCATGAAAAGATATTTTATCACATTTGTTTTTGCAATGGACATAATCATCACAACAATCGAACACTCGCTGGCTTTCTTCTGTGTTAATAACCTGAACTTTATGAAGTGTAGAGAAATGGCTGGTTGTGAGAAGACGGTTCATGAAAAACTGTTCAGCATTATTGCTGATTAAAGATAAGGATAAAGATGCTCCTAAAGCTAAGGTTGTTATTTCAATCGGGTGTCATTTTCAACTTTCTGGTCATTTCAATACTACTAGCTATAGCACAGTCTGGAATATAATGTTTTATATTCTGAACGTTCTTGAGCCCATTCTAGCCTGCTGTACCCGGAGACCTCCTTGTACTGTGATGTAATGCACAATACAACTGAAGTGGAAGGTGTTTGTTCCAGTTTAATTCCGCTATGTTTCTTTGTTGATCAGCTCAGTTCCCTGCTGACTTTCTGTTTATTGTGCAGTGTAGCATAGCAGTTGGGGATTTGTGGCTTATCAATGGCAGCATAAATGTATTAGCTATGGGTCTTGGCGGACTAGTTTAGTGTGAACGCTGACCTTGTGTGTGTGTGTGTGTGTGTCTGGATATTACACTAAGATGCCAACTGGAACGTCTGGAAGGTGGATGGAGCACAGCAACGTGACTCCAGAGAGAACTGAAGGTCGGCTGGTTCACACAGAGGTCACGAGATAGCTGCAGAGGCTAGCTGTGTCGTATATCACGCGGGTCAACTCGGGTTTTGTGTTCATCAACACAAATGCCAAAATAATGAATTTGCCCGGAACAGAACAATCTTCCACTTGTTCTTTGATCGAGGTCTCTGTAGAAAGAAGGGAGAATTACACTTTGTGTTTGTAATGGCTACAAAGATTGCTGACTCCTGGGGGACATCATTAGAAGTATTTTCAGCTTTTTCGACCCACAGCCTCTGCCTGAAAGGCGTTTCACAGTGGCAGCTCACACGTGTTATGGCCTTCCCTCTGGGTGCACCAAATGTGGTGGTACTATCACGAAATGCACCGCTCCCCTGCAACAAACACCTCAGCGGTTCCAGCATAAACACCGCACGGTAGAGGCCGCCCGCAGGACAAAATTGCAGGAGAAAGAAATTGCGGGCGGATAAGGGAGTGAGATGGTAGATTTCAGATTTCAAAGAACATGATTGACCAATTCAAAATGATCGTCCCCGGATAATGATTGCAACCAAGCTCTCAATTAATTTGTCATATGATAATCATTAATCATTTTTTGGCCCGGACTAACGCCGCCACAAGCGATCACGCAGCACCACCCGTCATCCCGGTACCCCGAAGGGTGCTAACTGTGCCACTCCCGAAAGTCACTGAAGCTGTGGAGCGAGTAAGATGGAAGCTAATGAAGATTTAGATAAAACAATCATGAGAAATTCCTTCAACAAGTGGCATCACAAAATGTGCATACTCTACTGTGATGAACGGGGTTTTCTGTATAAAGATAGAAGAGCAGCCAGCTCGGGGGGCTCATTCTAACACCACTATTTCATCATGCGCACTGACCGTAGAGCTTGTCGACCTGATTTTTAAAATGTAGTGAATTATTGTAACAAGGATATTTGGCTCAAACAGTCTGCAAATAGCTATTCATATTTCAAGATTGATGAGAACCTTTGTGACCGAGAAACATGTACTATTGTTGTATAAATGTATTGAGACATTCACTGTAATGTTTATCGAGACATACCACAATGATGGTTAATGTTAATACGGATAATTCGCTCATTTGTTGATTCATAAACATCTGTGTGGCAAATATGGAAAATGCAGTGCTCTCAGTGGACTTTTTGATACAATCGACAGGTTGCCAGCGGTGTTTTTCCAGATAATTTCAGAAATAATAAATGTTGCTAATATTTGTCACACGGAAGACTCTCCTTCTCTCTGCCCGGCGGGACGCAACCTCTCGGCATGTGTGGGGCGAACTAATTCATATAGGCACGTTTCTATGTCAGCATCAAAGTGTCAATTTTAGAAAGAAATTTTTTTTTTGGAAAACGTCGACCTGTTTAAAAAAAAAAGAACATGACAGTTGTGTCCCCACTGGGAAAAGCGCCCGGTGTGCCAGATGGCCAGTCCAGCCCCGGTTAGCCCAGTCTGCTCTTACTGAAGTGTGCTCTGCTGCCTTCTGTCCAAGGTCTTCCTCTCAGTCTCGTTTTCCCCTGCATCAATGTCTGCAGCTCGGTTCTCGCAGGACCATCCGGACCTTCCATCAAGACAAATCTCCTCTGTCCTGGCTCATCCTGTCCATGTTGTCAGATTTGCCAGTGGCGCTGCAAAAAGTACAGTCTGGTCAGACTCCACACGGCTCGTTTTTGACAAGAACCTAAAGGCAAAGCAAACATTAGCGGCGGGCGGGCGATGGGTCTTTTCATCAGTGATGTAACTTTTTTGAAAGAGCTCCTTCCTGAGCGCACTACACTCACAGAGTAAATGATAATAAACAGAGGGTTAGCTATACACCACAAAACAGCAGAAGAAGATTGTTAAAGAAAAAAGAAAAACAGACAGACAGAAAACACATTGATCTGCTCAGTGTGTCCTCTGGTTGTCATGGCAGTCGATGAGGGGAAGAAACACACTGGAGGAAGATGGCGAGGTGCCTTGTCTGCGTTAAGCATGGGTGTATTCGCCTTGTGGTTAATGTCAAGTGTGGCTAAGGTACCTGGGTCTCCAAGGGGTTGCAGAGTGAGAGCACTGTTCCTGTGATTAAAACGCCGGAGAACAGCCAGAGGGTGATCGTTGGCACAGATTCTGCTCCGTCTCCTCCCTCTCTCTCTTTCACCCTTCATCCCTCTCCTCTCAGTGCCGGCTGTCAGTCATGTCAGTCGGTGTGCTAATGATGCTCCCGTACAGAGTGATACATCTGTCACGCCCAGATATCTCTCTATTCACATAGTCAGCGGTTCACAAATGGCCTACTTTTGTATACTTGTTTTTTTTTTGTTTTTTACACAGGATAAGCAATTCATGATCCATAAACGTTTGCTTTTTAGTACATTAACGTCCGCTCTGTGGCATGCTGCGGTCATTAATACCACCTTCATACACACACACACACACACACACTATAATGCACCACCACTGTCATAGTGGAGCAGTGTTGAAATCTTAAACATCACTCCTATACTGCAATTTGAACAAATAAATGATCCCCTTTAGTTGTTTCCAGGATAATGTTCTTAATGTTAATGTTTTTTTTAAATGACCTTATTTAAATTAAACGATATAACATTCCCGTACAGGACTGTATGCAGACGCCGCTGATGTCATGCAAATAATTGCAGATGTGCGCTGTGCAGCTGTCTTTGTTTCCCTACTGTAGGTTTGAAGCCTTTCCTTATGGCTTCCCGATTCACTCTCCTTTCGTCTCGTACATTTACACCCTTCTCCCATTTGTCTTCATCCCTCCGCTCAAAAGGTCACCAGCATTAGTGTTTGAATTCTCCATGGCTAAGTTATTCATTTGACCCTGCTATCTGTCAGTACAGTGCCGCTCTTCTGGGTCAGCCACATGAGACTCTTGTTATATTCCAGGGGTCAAAGGGCAAAATGGATATCCTTTCAAATTTTGTATCCCACAACGCAGAATTTTGTCTGTGTGCGTGTGTGTGATCCTTGTACCTCTTGCATATACCATTAGAGCCATATCAGGATATCAAAGGATGCAGTGCTGCTGGGAATGATGAATGGCTGCCAGGTGCTCAGGTCCATGTGATCACCTATGGTAAGGGCTCTTAGCTCTGCTGGTAGGGGGAAAGTAAAGGGTTAAGTGGCTGTGGCGGCTCATATAGCCTTGTAGCCCAGAGCCTCTGGCAGCAGCTCATCAGCTTATTCCCCCAACATCTCCAAGGGTCTGTGTGTGGATGAGGTCTAGCGGGGGAAATGGAGACAAGGCTTAATTTCCTCCAGACCAGAACTGGGACCGGGTAATAATAATAATACATTTATTTATATAGCACCTTTAAAAACAGGGTTTAGAAAGTGCTCTACATAGAAGCAAGGTAAAAACATAACATCAATACAAGTAAACATTTCAGAAAATACATGAATCAAAGGAGACAATGCCATATAGGCAATGAACACAATAGAGAAATAGAAAATTACAAATACAAAATGAAGCAGAACAGACAAACTAAAATAGGGGAACCAAAGAACTGCATAAAAGGACGTCATCTTGGAGGTAATAAAAGGTGTACCAGTCCGGTTTTGGGGAGTCAGCAGGAAGAGTAGAGGGTGGTGGGGAACTGTAACAGTTCCTAATTTCGTTGCCCCCATCTCGCTCTTGGGGACTGTTGTTGTGATGACGAGCTGCAGCGATGCGCTCGGCCGACCAGAGGGAGGGGATGCGATCAGGCCAGGAGCAAACAAACCCTCCGCGGGCGGCTCTGTGGATGCAACGGGGCCGACGAAGGAGTCCGAGCGCCCCGATGGCCGAGACGAACGGAGGAGCAGAGAAGCCGTTGAGCCCAAGGAGCTGCGAGGTGGAACACTGCAGAACCACGCCAGCCGGGGAGGACTCAATCGCCAACCACGGACCGGACCACCGGAGCACCAGGACCGCTGAGAGGCGACCAGCCTCAGAGCAACAGCATGGAGCAGGGAGTCGGCCGGCTCGCCGGCAGCCGCCAGCCAGCAAGAGACCGTCGGCCAGCCAGCAAGAGACTGTCGGCTAGCCAGCCAACGCCAGTTGTCAAGGATTGTCCAGGCGGCAGCGGTGGAGAGCATCCAGCAGGGTAGGAGAGGGGGAACAGGCTGACTGGCTCTTTGGCTTCCTTCCTTTCCGCCTCCAGGCCTGCTGTCCCGAGGCAGCCGAACCAGCTCGATGAGCAGCCCTGTCTGCCTGTCAACCGGCGTCAGCATCAATGCTGCCCTTCGCCCCTCTCCACGTCCCCGTCACGCAGCCCGGCGAGCTCTCACAGTGGTCACAACAGTGCAGGTTTAGTGTGTGAATAAAGTTGGCCTGAGGAGGTGTCAAAGGTGTCTAATTTAGACCTCCTAGTAATCCCCACTGGCTCCCACAAATCTCCCCACAGTTCACTGAAAAGTCATGCAGCGCAGAGGGAGGGGAGATGGAGAGAGAAGAGAGGGAGCACATGAAAGAGACGCCGTTGCATGCTGTCATCATCGGCCCTGTTTTCTAAAAGGTTCTCGGTCTCTGATGCGCGCAAGCTGCAGCACTCAATAGTTGCTAAGATCGTTTCTTGCCTCTGGGGGTGCCATCCTAAAACGGTACTGTTGGTCATCGCTCTCTCTCTCTCTTTTTGTCTTCTCTCTTTGGTGACTGATTTCATCTGAGGTGTTTTCCGTCCGTAAGCGCTGCACTTTGGCTTCCTTGGAATCACCGAGACAGGACGTAAGACGCTCCGTGGCAGTGCAACTTACAGACTTCTGCCCTGGCGGAGGTGAGAAGAAAAGCCCTACCGGCCTGACTGTGTGGAGGGTGAGGGGGTCAAAGGTCAGTCCGCTTTAAAGATCCAGTTTCATGATAGAGGAGGTGATAGAAGAGTGTGTTGCAAATCGGGTGATTGTTTTTTGTGGCAATCTCCACTCTAATAACAAATTAATTGAAATTATTTGTCAGTGTGTGGATTCTTGATGCCGTTTAGGGTAATAATCGCTTTCAAGTTATTTACTACTTTTAAAATGAAAATCAGTCATCTATAAATACTACTGCCCTTCCGGAAAAAGAAGGAAAAAAACACTGGTGTTTTTGTCAGCACGGAGTTAGATGAAAATCAGTGATTACATGCAGCTGAACACACAGGCTTCTACTCCTACTGTATTCAGACTGACACATCGCCTATAAATAGTCACACAAACACGCACACTCTCATTCTCTCTCCCTCTCTGTGGCAAGACACGGGTTTGGTCCTCACGGAATTCAATTTGCAGCCTAATTCCATACCAAAAACATGGTGGAAGCGCTGTGTTTTGTTGAGCGTGACCCAAACAAGCAAGGACACAGTCTCAGCGTGGCTCCTCCCCTGATCCTCATTATAGCTGTGCCCTCAAGTAACAGATTTATCCTTAATTGATGACTTGCCCTAATTGGCTTTAGCTAATTTATGGATTAGATTCTGATTTTTTTACCCCCCATTCCTAATTGGACCATACATTTGGGGTGTTTCCCTTGCTGTCTGAGACGTGGTGCCAGTTATGTACCGCATCCATATTGAAAATGAATCAAACAGGTGGAGGGAAACAACAGTAGCAATAATAATAATAATAATAATGCATTTAATTTATATAGCGCTTTTCATAATACTCAAAGATACTTCACATAATTAAAACATCCTAAAAGCTAAAAATAAATAAATAAGAATAGCTAAAATACAGGTAAAACAAATAAAACAAATAAATAGGGACTTTGAGTCGCTCGGACCCTGATAAGGAAAAAAAAACAACAAAAAAAAAACAATACGTGAGTTCGAGAGTAAACAGCAGGGTATGAAGGGGAGGGCCTTGGGGTGCTCGTCCATCTGGGTTGGTTCATGGAGTGCTTGTGTTGGTGCCATTGACGTTTTAGCGTAGCTCACTGACTCTGGCGATGACGTTAAAGAGAACACAAAGAGAGTAAATAAAGAGTGCTAAGGCTTGAGCTTTTATAAGTTCTGATAGGTGGTGACCTTTAACCTCCGTGGACCGTACAGTGGCTCGCACAACATTGCATCTGTTGCGTCTGGGACATTTTAAATGTGTCTAAAGAGCACTTTTAGCACTGGTTTATGAACATATTTCAAAATGTTGCATATTATCAGTTACCTGTGGGATTTTGTTTTTGCATGTAGTTTAGAGACAAACAAGTACAAAAAAAAAAGTTTCCTGGTTGGTTTGTTTCTCTGAACTTGATCATTTATCATAGATTTAGATCTCTTTGAGTGCATAAAACAAGCCTGAGGCACGACTGCTGCTGTTGTTCCATTCTACTACCCATCTTTTCTGAGTAAACCAAACAATACACTATGGATTTTTTTTGTTGATGAGGTGTTGAATATATTATATAGACCGTCGTGCTCTAATTACATTGCATTTGTGTTTCACTGCCTGTAGTAGCAGAGGTAGAAATACAGGTCATGACTGAACTTTAATTGTATGCACAATGGGGTCGGCTCAAACACCAGGAACCACAGAAACATGGGGGATACAAGACACCTGCCCAATGGGAGGCTCAGGTATAATGACACAATCTTGGGGAATAGAAAATTCTTTGAAAGTGATGTTGTCTGCCTCCTTCAGGGAGATTCTGCTGCATTCTGTCACTTTATTTCTGTGTGCAGCTTATATGAATGCTATTTATTGGTGTCTGAGCATTACACTTTACTATGTGTGTGTGTGTGTGTGTGTGTGTGTGTGTGTGTGTGTGTGTGTGTGTGTGTGTGAGTCTAAAAGTTCATGATGGTGAGGAGAGAAGGTTGAGACATGTCAGGGATGAAAGTGCCGCATCCCTCCTCGGGGCTGTCAGCCTGTTACCAGGTGTCACTTCAACTCCTCTCGCCCACCTGCTTTGCAGCCTCTGCCAGACCGCTGCCACACACACACACACACACACACACACACACACGCACACACTCAGAAAAAGCTGCAGACAAGAGCGGGATGAGTATAAAGAGAAAGCTGGAAGGGAGGGACATACAGATGGAGAAAGAATGAGCAAGGGCAGACACTGTACCATAATATCCCTAATAAAAGCCAGTACTTGAATGATGGATTAAGTGCTGTGGGTGTCCTCTTCCATGGCATGGGCTCATCAGTACAATTTGTTTCCCCCACTATGTACCTCTGAGTTTCCCTCTATTCTCCCTCATAGATTAAAATCATTCAATGATTGCTCATGCTCATGGTCTTCGCTGCTGTAAAACTGATGGAAATCAAACTCAAAATATCCTGTCGATGTTTCACAATAAAAGGCTTCCAGCAAAAAAAAAAGGACGACGTTCTCTGGGCTGTGATTTGAAACAGATGGTGGAAGTGTTGAATTTGCATTAACAGCAAACGGCATGCAACATACATTAGCATGGCAAACGGGGGCAGAAACGACATCAGGGAGGCTTCTTCCATAAACATGATCAGATTTACAGGAATTGGGAATAAAGCCCTGTCTGTATTAATGGTCTGTTTGTCCCTTCTGTCGGGGTGAATAAATGCCTTCGCCTCCGTTGACGGTCGGCCGGCAGCACTACTATTCAAAATGCCGGATACCATCGTTTCTCTCAACTGGAGTCTGCTCACAGTTGAGACAGGGGAAGTGGTTTTACGTAACCTACATCGTCAGCCAGCTCAAATCCAAATAGAAGTTGAGGTTTGGATTCCAAAACAATATAGAAATACAGTTTTCATGGAATTATTGAAGAGACAGACGAGGGTACACCATACTTGTGTTTTGTGCATCCATGTGCAGAGAGGAGAGAGCAGAGAGGGTGGCTCAGGGGAGATGGAGATTAGGCAGCAGGGAGAAGTTGAGAAGGAAGGGTTCGATATCAAGAGCCAATTCACATTTGAAAGCGATAAGGAAATAATTGGAATTGGAATTGATAACGGTATGTAAGCCATAGTTGACATACATCAATAGAGTCTGCAATGCTCCATTGCTCCTATCGTACTGCTCATTTAGCTACTATATGGCTGGGAGATAACCACGATGAATGTAAATACAACAGTGATGTTATTGTAACTCACTTAATCCATTGCTCCTATCGTACTGCTCATTTAGCTACTATATGGCTGCAGAAAACCACGATGAATGTAAATACAACAGTGATGTTATTGTAACTCACTTAATCCATTGCTCCAATCATACTGCTCATTTAGCTATATATGGCTGGGAGATAACCACGATTAATGTAAATACAACAGTGATGTTATTGTAACTCACTTAATCAGCAGTGCGCTCGCTACAACCAAGGTGAGAGCTGTATCCGTATATACTCGGCACAAAGCCACGCGTGATTTCAGTCAGTGTTTGTGATCTCAAGGTGCAGACATGGGGAAAAGGGATCGAGTGTCTGGTTTGGGGGTTTCAGAATTGCAGATGTGGTTTTGTTGACCTCATCAGACAGTGACCTCCAGCATGGACTGGGGTCGTATTAGCATTTTCGGTACCTTCAAGTTAGAGGACATGGTTCTCTGCTTGAAAACGGTGAATGGCTCCCCTCCGAGTGTCTTGGGGTCTTGTTTACAAGTATGAGTGTAAGGGAACATGGGTGAAAGGGAACATGGCATTCTAAAAAGCCTTTTTGGCTGCCTAAAAATGTCTTATTGAGCCTTTGGTTGTACCTCTCGCGTCCCTTCTGGTTGCAAAAAAAACAAGATGGCGACGACCAAAATGCCAAACTTGAGGCTTCAAAACCGTACTCCACAAACCAATGGGTGACATCAAGGTGACTTTGTCAACTTCCTATTGACAGCCAATGGTCAGAAGTGATGCAGGCGTTGTCCTTGAAGATAGTGTACTCCCAGTCCGCTCTGGGGAGTGACCTCAAAGAGATTGGGAACACAAGGGGACGAAATGAGCATCCTCCGTAGGATGGCTGGGCTCAGCCTTACAGAGGTGAGGAGCTCAGATATATGGAGGGAGCTTGGCGTAGAGCCACTGCTCCTTTGCGTCACAAGCGGCCAGTTGAGGTGGTTCGGGCAGCTGATCCGGATGCCTCCGGGACCCTGATCAGCTTGCGATAGCACAATAAATGTATAATTCCATTTATCTTCACATTTTCCTCGAAATGATCCTGAGGCCGACTGATATGGTGTTCAATCAATGGGAGAAGAGAAAGGGTAAGGAACAAAACTGCAGAACAGAGCTTTAAGAGGGTCTCTTAACCCTCATATGTATGTTTTTTCCTATTTATAGAGTAGTCTGCTCTCTTAGCTTGGAGCTCTCTCTCAGTCTCCCATTGTCTCTCTCTGACTATCTCTCAAGGTTTCTGGGACTGTCTCTCTCACGCTCTCTCTCCCAAATCTTTATCCTTGTTAACACTTGCGTGGGAAGGGAGATATTCCATCCATCAGGTTTTCTCCTCTCTCCTCCTCCTCCTCTCCCAAACTGACTCACAAACAAGTAAACGCACACAACAGGAACAATTTCCCTACAGCCCTGCCTCCATGGACAGAAATAGACAATAAGAGAAAGAGAAGGAAAGAGACACCTCTCACAGCTATTTGCAGAATGGTGGAGCTTCAGATGCTGACAGCCCTTTATCATTAGCTTCCGTGCATCTGTCTTGCCAAAGGAGCATTTTATATTCTGAGCCAGGCTCCATGTGGGGTGGGGGGGGACTAAATCAATTCCAAATTATTGCACCTCTCAATAACTGATGGCCATGTCTGGGCGGAGGACAAATGATTAATGGTGATACTATGGACAATATGAGTAAGACACACACCGAGACATTATCGCCTGCATGCCGACACACACACACACACACACACACACACACACTGGAGATATAACTGCTTGTGCGTCTGTAGTAGCTGGCGGTGATTACTGAGGTGAAAGAGGCATCACTGCTCCTTTTTGTGCTGAGGCGTAGAGTTCAGCGTGTGTGTGTGTGTGTGCGTGTGTGTGCGTGTGTGTGAAAGTATACAGTGGAACAAGCAGGTGAACGGTGTAAATCATAGGTAGCTGAGGAGCAAATCACCCCCTCTAAGATTGAACATGTCCACTAAAGTATCATTCGTACACTATATTGTCGCGGAATTTGTCGTTGACGAAATTATATTTCGTCATCATGATACAAAATTTTGAGGATTTGTTGCATTTCTCTGTTATTTTTTTACAATTGCTCAGCAGGGGGGTGGATTCATGGCCTTGCGGTCCGATACTTGCGGCCACTCGAAGATTCAGCGCCCGCACGCAGCACCGGGGACGAAGGGGACAGCGGCCGCCTGCCACAACCCATCTACGGCAACCCGTCACCATCACGTTCCAACAAGGAAACACATCTGCTGACGCGAGGTCAGCATGCAGTTCGTTTACCGGTTCGTTCTGGCGTCACAGAAGCTTTTCTCATTTATTAAAGGTAGAGCATCTGTTCTGCATTCACGTAGTCTGGGAATAAACAAATGAGTCCCCTGCTGGGGAATATTCACCAGAACGCCCCCTCTCACGTCCGAACAACTCAAACACAGCTAACATGCTGTTGAAACAATAAACACAGCTAACACGCTGTTGAAACAACAATAAAACAATAAAACAATAAAACACGTGTTCTTCGGAGCGTCCACGTTGTTCCCGAGGAGCTCTCCAAGTAGTTATTCCACTTTCCTTATGAAATGCTTTTAAATTGTTCCTGTGTCAGTGTGTCGGGGCCCAGCACAGACCCGCAGGTTTTTAATCCATGCTTAATGCCTTTTAAAACTGTTTAGTTAGTCTACTGCTGGCAAACATCAGCTGGGTTTTTTTTTGGCAGTAAAAAAAAAGAAGCTCCCAATCAAAATGACATTAAAAATAAGTCGTGGCGTTTCATGAAATGAGCCGACTTCCGTCGCGCTGATGGCATAACGGTGTGCGTGTGTAAATCCTATCTCCCTAAACAGGAAAATCATGTTTTATTTACATATTCTTCTCATTTAAAGCAAAACAAACTGTTATGATTTTGAATTGAATTATTTTCTAAATGCAAAACTATTCTTTGGCACTTAAATCGATGAACATTCAGGGCATCACAAAAGTCATCATAATCAATCCATCTGGACATTTCATGTAAATCTATGGTGTATTGGCCCCTGTTCGAACCTGTTCTGCTTGAGGATCCGTCTCTCCCGACACACACGTACCTGGATTTGTTTGAAAAACCCAGAAGGCCGCTTAGCAACACTCACAGCGGCTCCGAAGGTATTTCCAAAATCCTTGCGCTCGTCTAACCATCTGGGTAGAAATAAAACTATTCTGCCTCGGTGCTCGATAGAAAAAGATTGTCTTTAATGCACTGCCCGAGCTGCGACTCTCGGATTACTTATTTCTCAACAGCACAAATGCTCACCCCTGTGACTCGAATGTGAAATACATCAGACGCATAAACGTGGCGGTAAGCCTGTGGCGAGTGTGGCGGTGAGCGGAACACTTCCCAGGGTCAAAAGGTTGGCATTTCAAAGAAGTACACACCTGTTACCCAGTATCACAGGATCTTTGGTGCTGAAGAGTCAACGGCAGAGTACAAGAGAACCACTGCGAGGAACCTGTTTTTAGACCTCAACCCTCGTCTGTAATTACGTCTACGCCTGACTCTTCCCGGGCCGACGACAGGCGCACTGAGCGTCCACGGAGATGCATCTAAATAACAGAAAATGTATAAACACGCTTGCTTACAAATCAAAGACCGTTGTACAAAGAGCTACTGTCACACACACCCCACCCCCCAGCCCAAATGGCTGTTTTGTGTTGTCAGTCATCACCTCGCAAAAACATACACTTACCCGCTCCGACAAAGAGCTCCATCTTGTTATCATCTTGCCGCGCAACAAAGCCCAAATTCATGTGTGCTTTCAGTCTTACTCATAATCTTCCTCTCCGCACTCAGGGCTGCACTCCGGGGAGTCGTCTCAAAACAGTAAGCGCAGCCCCCTGTGCACGCACAATGTGTTTGCTTGTGTGCAACGCATACACACTCACACACACACACACACACACACACACACACACACACATGCTCCCTGAGGCCTCGTCCCTGGTGCACTTGATAGCTGGTGATAGTAGGCATTGAGAAGCAATGTTCCCGATCTCTGTGTTGGGCTGTTATTACATTAGCAGCCCTGATTTCGATCCCCTTCTCCCTTCCTCTGCAGCTCTGCACCCCTCCGCCTCATATATCTCTGGATTTCTTCCTCTACATCTGTCCCACTCCCTCTGCTCCTCCTTGTTTCCCCGCTCTGTCTGTTGTGATTTAACGCTCACGGTGTTTACTCTTCGACGCAGCACCAGAAACCAGGGAAATTATAACTCCAACCCAGGACGAGTCTGCCTCCAAATTATGGCCATTGATTTGTGTCTTTATTACGCCCGCGGTGGGACCTCGTTCTCCAGCGTCACCGCATCCCAACGCTCAGTGCAGCTCAACACTGCCATCCAGTGATGGTTTAATCCACTGATGCGTAACAGAGAGTGAAAGAGAGAGAGAGCAGATCTTTTTGCTGTGTATGTTTAGATGCCGGTTTGTATGTGTCGCATACATAGTGACTTGAGTTCCACGGTGGCGTGCTGGTTAACTGCACTTTGACGCATTTGAGGAAAGAAATCCGGGCTTGTGCATTTGTGTGCAACCTGAAATAGAATGAGTTAGAGGTGGCTCACTCATTCTCTCTCTCTCTCTCTCTCTCTCTCCTCCCTGTGGTGGTTTACATTACCCTGGGCTGAGCACTGTGGAACAGAGAGGCGGCCCGCGGCTGGTTGAATGCAGGAATGCCCTGACCATCTGCTGCACATTAGAATTAGACCTCCAGCCCAATTCAATTAGCAGCCCAAGCCAGTGCCACTGATTGGGCAGAGGGAGGCTGCAGTCAGCCACTGGCCCGCAGTAAACATAGGGCTGTGGAGGAAAGGCAACAGAATTAGCAACAAATCAAATATTTCTGAATAGATCCTAAATTAACCATGGGTGGAAAATATCTGAAATTTAAACAGAAATCTGAAAATGAAACATCAGGCACATTGATTAATGCCCCGTGCTTGATCAGCAATGTATCCCCCAAGACTAAACCAGGCAGAGACTGTGAGAACAAATTAAAAATAAAAGTAGTCCCAAACTGTTGGAGTTGGAAGTGAATTGTCTTTTGCTCTCGCAAACCAGGCCAACACATTCAACATCAACAGTGGTGACAAAGGGAACAAAAAGCAAAACTAAACAAAAAAAGATTTCTGCCATTTTTTGAGCAAATGCAGAGGAAACAGACAAAGCTGATTGATTAAAGAAAGAAAGAAACGTCCCTGCAGATAAGCCACTTGTTCGCTCTCATAATATTTGGACAAAGACAGATGGAGACGAACCAAAGCGTGAGTGCCACAACTGCTTTCCCCAACTTTGACGAGCAAATTAAACATCCGAAAACCTCCAAACCGTTTACTTCTTTCTCATGACTTAAAGTCACCTTGTATTATAATTATAGTTTCATAGGTCAGTAGTGGTTTTAATCAAGAACTGCTCATTGGAAACTCCAAATATTGTGTTTTCTTTGTTTGACCTTACTCTGGAATGACAAATGATTGCAATGGTGTTCCACCTATGAATTAGAGTGATTGGTGTGTGTGTGTGTGTGTGTGTGTGTGTGTGTGTGTGTGTGTGTGTGTGTGTGTGTGTGTGTGCGTGGGTGGGTGCATGCTTGCGTGCGTGCGTGCGTGCGTGCGTGTGTGTAGTGTGTGTGTGTGTGTGTGTGTGAATAATATACTGGTACACAAACCATGGTCTAAATGGAAAACAGGTCTGGTCTGTACAATATTTTCAGATTCCAGTGAGATAGACTCGTACACCTACATGTGGTGATAACAACGGTTTACTTCCCCCCTCCCCCCTCAAAACTCAAACATATACACAAACACACACACACACACACACACACACACACACAGTGGTGCACAGACCTACCTGCCTAATCTGCCCAATCTCAAAGCGGGAGCAGGACGCACGCTTCCAGTGGAACATACTTGTTCATGTGTATGTTCTCGAACGCTGTCAAATATGCTCAGAGCGCTTGGAGACCTAATGCACAAAAACATTGGCTCATGTAAACAGTGCGCCGTGTGGATATGTTCCCAATTATCTGCGGCATATTTCTCTGATTTTTAACTGGTAACAGACCGGCAACTTTAGGGAAACGGAGACTTCTAAACAATTGTGGGATTGTGTACTTTGCTCGAGCGAATGTTCTGCACAGCAGCGTTTTGGGCTTTTTTTGTCGTTTCTTTTCTTCTCATGCTTGAAGAAGAAAAATATGTTGAACATCGTTTGCTCTGGCTAACCCCCCCCCCCCCCCCCCTGTGTAGGTTTGTGCGCTTGTCGGGATGTGACGATTGTGTTGTGTGAGAGCAGGGAGGGCATCTTGTCAACTCCCTTTTCTCATCTCTCACCTGTTCCTCACACCACGAAAAAAAAAACTGCAGCGGATAAGCACACCGTGCTGGGCAAACATGCCCTCAGGCAGGTACCACACACACACACACACACACACACGCACACACACACACACACACACACGGAAGAACATTTTCAAACGTAACAAACACGCATTGGGCTGGAAAGCTCAGAGAAACATCATTCCTCTTTTAAAGTTTAAAGGATCCCCATGAACTCACCAGAGGAGCAGGAAGCCGAAGCCGAGGCTGCAGACACGGACACGTTGGCATTACACACACACTCGTCAGAGCCGACATCCAGCGGATAATGCTGCAGTGCTCATGTAAAACACTTCAAGCCTGTCTGTGTGATGGAAAATGCACACACAGACACGGCGGACCAACACAGCGTGGCAGTAATGACTGTTTCTCATTGGACATCTGCGTGTGTGTGTGTGTGTGTGTGTGTGTGTGTGTGTGTGTGTGTGTGTGTGTGTGTGTGTGTGTGTGTGTGTGTGTGTGTGTGTGTGTGTGTGAGAGAGAGAGAGTTTAAAGCAGGACAGATCAAGCTATGCACCTGTTCAAAGAGAGAGAGAGACAGAGAGAGAGAGTTCTGGTTTAATAAGTGTTTGGTTTCAGCATCTCAGAAGTTGTGAATGTAGCAGTAATTATGGCAGCCATGTTGTCCTCGTGTCCTCGTGTATCCCATTGAACGAACACATACTCATTGGGGGATTCACATCAGTCAGCCTATCGTTCGTCAGTATGAGTTGCCCTGCTTGATGGTGGTAATGTGGGACAGATCGGTTCATAGCTCATAATTTGGGGTCGTAGCTCATCACTGTGTGTACAGGAGACAGTCGTGGGTCAGCATCTCATTGCTGCAACTCTTGAGTGTGTGTGTGTGCGTGTGTGTGTGAGAGAGAGTGAGAGAGTGAGAGTGCCAGGATTACACATGAGGTGACGGCATATGTTCAGAAACAATGATCGCCTGCTTGCATGGGGGGCAAGTGATATGCCACGTCGAGCTAGTAAATGGGGTATGAAAAAGATTTCAAATAATTTTTTTTCTGGAGCTGATGATGGGAATGATAGCACCTCACCTCCATCTCATTTCCGCTGAGAGTTGCACATGGACAGTGCCGATGGTTTTATTTTGCGCTCGAGAAGTAATAGCAGGTTTATATTGCCACAAAATACACAAAAGTGAGCACACTCAAGATGTTGCACAGGTCTGCACCCGCAGCAGGCATGGGCGGCTCGCCCTGTAATACCTCTGTGAATATTGCAAATCTATAATCGGGAGCGTGATGGTGTTTTCAATTGTGACATTATCTTTCCCTCACTGTGATTGAGTGGTTTGGATTTGTCAGGTGTTTGATCTGCTGGATGGGCCCAAAAACATTTTCCATCGCTTTCTCATATCCATAAGCAGTTTCTCAGCCGATGAAAATCAAAGGGTCTCTGCGGACCACCAGAAGCTCTATAGAGCCGATCCCTGGTTGGAAAACATTACATACATATGGCTGTGGCTCATGGGGAGAGTGGTCGTCCTGAGGCCACAAGGATAGCCGTTTCGATCCCCGCTTTCCACATAGTTTGCACGTGGAAGACAATGAATGCAGAGATCAAATTGTATGTATGTAAAAAAATATGAATACATAATGAAAAGAAAAGATTACATTACTATAAATACCACAATAATATTTATAAATGGCCTAAAATAAGATCAAAATGGTAATACACATCAATTGTCTTTTATGTAATATATTTATTTTCTGCAACAATGTATACTCCAGCTATAGGATAGTAAATGTATGGTGTCTATACATATATATATGAAGCCTTCAGGAGGATAGATACATAGATAGTCATGCTAACACACACTGGGGGTCAAGTACTGCGTTCCAAAGCCTCCATCTCACTCAAGGGCCTCTCTTTTTCTTACCCTGCTCTCTTATTTATTTATATTCTTCTTTCTCTTTGCCTTTTCTCGGCTGCCTTTTTACGCCTCTTTCTTCTCTATCAGATGCAGACAGACGGTATTCAATGCCATGGCCAAGACTGCTCTCACTCAATGACCGCTATCTTTTTCTTCGGTAACACACATACATACTGTAAGCGAGAGCCTACACACAAAAAAATCCTCTTTTAGAGGACACAAAGGGCAATGGCAGGCTATCATTTACTCTCAGACACACACACACACACACACACTCATGTAGCCCTACCTCTGTGTCCTCTTTGCCCTGTCTGAAATGTATTGTTTAGGTAAATGAGTCTATGCGCCCAGCGGGGGAATCAGCATGAATAAGAATCTGAATGCATTACGCCATTACTCTCTCTCTCTCTCTCTCTCTCTCTCTCTCTCTCTCTCTCTCTCTCTCTCTCTCTCTCTCTCTCTGTGTGGCCTCTGCCTCGCTCAGCACCCACAGTCCTTGAGAGCTCAAATTGACATTGGAGACCTGGTTATTAATATGTGGTGTGTGCGTGTGTGTGTGTGTGTGTGTGTGTGAGTGTGTGTGTGCGTGTGTCTGTGTGTGAGTGTGTGCGTGTGTATGTGTGTATCTGTGCATGTGGCGAGTGATAGAGTGCTCTTGTCATTTGTGTGCTTGAGATGTTGTGCGTTTTATGTTCAGAGAAAGATGTTTGTCTGTGTGTGTATGTGTTTGTGATTGTGTGTGTGTGTATCTGTGTGTGTGTGTGTGTGTGTGTGTGTGTGTGTGTGTGTGTGTGTGTGTGTGTGTGTGTGTGTGTGTGTGTGTGTGTGTGTGCGCCCCCATGCAGACAGCCAGACTCGGGCAGGCTCTCTAATTGGATAGACAGAGTGGAGCACGCAGACTCAGAACAGGAGGAGAGGGATAAAAGAAAGGTTGCCTTTCTATACACCGGCTGAAAGCGTTACACTGTGCGAGTGTGTTTGTGCGTGTGTGCCCCGCTGCCTGTTTGTGCTCACATGTACATGCCCTTGTGTGCATCTCGGCATGTGTTTTACCCACCTGTGTAAAGCTCACCTGCACCGTTTTCTTTGTCCCCTTTTCCTTTTAGTGCCTCCATACGTGTGTGTGAGTGTGTGTGTGTGTGTGTGTGTGTGTGTGTGTGTGTGTGTGTGTGCGCGCATTCGTCAGGTGTTACCCAGCAAGTCGGATCCCCACTGAAAGCTGCCGCCACTGTTGGCATGGCGACGGCTCCTGTACTGTGAGACACTGCTGCCATGGTTTCCAGGCACGCCAAGCGGGGATGAGAGGATTGGTGCGGCATCGCAGTTGGTCCCTTCCTCCTCCTGTGTGTGTGTGTGTGTGTGTGTGTGTGCGTGTTTGTGTGCGTGTGCGTGAGAAAGAGAGAGAGAGAGAGAGAGAGAGGGAGCTCCCACTAGCCTCCCCTCCTTATAGCCCATACTCCCCACAGTATCTCACAGACCTCTTTGTCAGGATGAGCTCTTAGAATGTGCAGAATGAGGTGGTTCTCCTTCCGCTGGTGTCCTGCTTGTGTTTATGAGTTAGAAGGTGCTCAAATGTTTTTTGATTTTTGTTAGGCCTCTGTTGCAAGTTTATTTGATCCCCTACAAATGGAGCAGCAAGCCACGCAGTGAGAGCCTATGAGCTCAAATCAAACCTGCGCACACGTGGGTCAACTCAAGTGCAGGTTGTATGTAAAACTGCGAGTCCCCTCAAAGTCACAAGCGACAGCAGTTAGGATGATTTATAACTCACTTAAGGTTGGGATATGTTGTCAGTCCGTGTGTTAGAGAGCTGAATCCTTGAATCTTCTCAAGGCCAATCATGCAACACTGGACCCAATGCCCTGAGATGACTACAACATTAACTTTTTCTGTGTAATACTTACAAATTGATGAAGTTGTTGTGATTATTTATTCCTGACATGTTGTCCTTTAGACACTTCATCAGAGATGGAGGTCGGATGTCTGTGTTTCACCTCATCTCCGGAGATCTTGCCATGTTGTTATTCCCCAGCTTGCTACAACATGGAGTTGCTTATACCTCTCACAAAAAACGCTAATGCCTTAACCTTATTGATTAATGATGTGCATCTGTAAACCCTTTAGGTTAGTGTTTCAATAAATTGTAAATATAGGGGGAATTGTTGTGGACATTTATTGTATTGTATTGTACTCGTTAGACGTCGTTTAAGTTTGAGCATTGTGTGCATGCAGACGTTGCAAAGTAAAAGCTTATGTCTGTATTATGTATTTTATCTCTGTATTTTATATCTTATGGCTGCATTATACATCTCATGTCTGTGTTATATATCTCATGTCTGTGTTATATATCTCATGTCTGTGTTATAGATGTCATGTTTGTGTTATGTATCTCATGTCTGTATATTATATATCTCATGTCTGTGTTATATATCTCATGTCTGTGTTATATATCTCATGTCTGTATTATAGATGTCATGTTTGTGTTATGTATCTCATGTCTGTATATTATATATCTCATGTCTGTGTTATATATCTCATGTCTGTGTTATATATCTCATGTCTGTGTTATATATCTCATATCTCATGTCTGTGTTATATATCTCATGTCTGTGTTATATATCTCATTTCTGCGTTATGCATCTTATGTCTGTATTATAGATGTCATGTTTGTGTTATGTATCTCATGTCTGTATATTATATATCTTATGTCTGTATTATGTATTTTATCTCTGTATTATGTCTGCATTATATATCTCATGTCTGTTATGTATCTTATGTCTGTATTATGCATCTTGTGTATTTTGCTGTAGACTCAACCTGATGGTTGTGGGAGCTCACACACTAACCCTTTCTCACAACAAGCAGGAATAACAGCACCTGCCAGAGCCTTGGCGTCTGGCTCCATCAGAAGAGGGAATACACCTGCGAGGTGGGACCAAGATAATGTGCAGTTTCTGTGAAGCACATATACTGTAAAACCTTTGACTTGTTGTTAGACCTCAGAACCATCTGTGGGGAAGGAGCTCCATCCATGCAGCTACATTATTACCAGTGGCTGTATAATAAAGTACTTGAGAGCTTTCTCATTGCGTTAATTTCCCACAAGGACGTTAAAAAGATTAATTTCCACCACATATTCAGATACAATGTACCGGTTAAGTCCTTCACATTCTATGGCTATATGCTTTAACATGCATAGTCTATTGTGCTCCTGAGGACAAAGCATAGAGATGTTATGAGTTAAATAGAATAGAAATGTTTCTTTTTCTTTTTTCAAGTTGGAGAGACATTCTATCAAAATTGAAAACCATCAGCATTGGAAATGTGTCCCACATTGTCCCACATTTTATGGAGGGGTATGTGGTTATCCTCCATGTAGAAATGCATCTATGGTGGTATGTTTGGATATGCATCCACATATTCTGTATTCCATCTGAAGTATTCCTGAAGAGCAATCAGTTTTTCTATTTCTACTAGAGGGCAATACAGCAATCAGGCTTAACTATTTTCTGAGAATGGAAGAGAAATACTGCTTTACAAGCCAATCAACAGAATAGCCTGTCTGCTGGTACTCATGTACTGTAGCTGCCCTCTACTGTACAACACAATGTTTCAAGTTGTTCTTGATCAAGTATTTCTGGCCCTGATCCCGATTCCCTGTCCTCTAATATTGGATACCTGCCAGTCCAGAGTCCAATACCTTGACTTACAATGAAGTAATAGCTGTAGTTTACATAATCTGACACATCTTTTTTTTTCACACGGTACTTAATCCAAATACAGGAGGTCGGAAATATAAAATGTGTAAGCAAAATATTTTGAAGTTCTGAGTTAGATGTTGGCCATCTCCGGTACCCCACATCTGTGGTGGAACCGGAGGTTTGCCAACTTTACTCACCTCTGCACATAAATTATTTTTCTCATTTGCACACCACTGTTTTCACTCCCACGTGGTGCGGAGAAAAGCTCTGCACATTTGAATTACCATGCAGTAATGGTGATTCATAGGTCATGCGGACCTGTGAATCACCCTTCAGATTTAAATGTCCAAGAATTGAAATATGAATTCTGACAACGCAAATGTCATGGGCGCCTACATCAAAAAGTGATCGGCATGTACCGTGGAGCTCCGTCTGCTATCCGGCAAGGAGCCGCTCGTGCTCGCGGTAGCGGAGAGAGGCCCCCCCCCCGCCTGAGAGGCCCCCGCCCGGAGCAGCGGCAGCTGGCTGGAGGTTATCTGAGCGCCTGCTACCCGGGTGCCTGATGAATGTGTCTGTCTGCCATTCTCTCTGCCGCATTCTCTATCTATCCTTCCCTCTCCAGGGCACAACATGTCCAGTAAAAAGCTTGGCAGGTTATTTGACTTACCTGCAGGGACAAAGTGGGCGCCGGGCCTATAGATGCTGCCGCACCTGTGGTCAAAACTCATTAAAATATGTACACATATTACAAACAAGCGGCCTCTGTTAATCCCCTCAACACGCTGTAAGCCCCTCTGTAATCGGCCCAGCACTGGGTCACTCTGGTTCGGATGTTTGAACAGGACAATTGTCTCAAGTGTTCCAGAAACATTGGCGCACATTGAACTCCGGTTTTGGCTCCGGTCTTATCTCTGTGACAGCCATCTGGGTTTGCTTTTCTTACCTCCATTTTCCTCCTGTCATCTTTTAATAATTTGATTTCCTTCTCTTTTTTTTCTCTCTGCCTTTATTTCCACCACCCCGCAATCTGAGTCTGAGATCGTTCTCCTCCTTCTCTTCGTTATCCTTTCAGAACATTATTCAAGGAAAGTACATCAGGGAGCAGCTGCTCACCAAGCAAGACTTTGATAACATTACCTTTGCACTGAAAAACTAGCACGGCCCCGACTCCTGTGAAGTCTTCAGACGTCACACAAGGGTTGAAGGGCACAATTTCAATAATGACAGGAGTATATATTCCATGTGTAAAAAATCAAGACTGGACGGTTTACCTCTGTTTTCACTAGGTTTATTTGGATTTGGATGTAATTAAATTATGCTAACACAATGACATTTATCGCTGAATTGAATAAAAATCCTCTTTTCATGCTGAACCCTGTGCTAAATGACGGTTTTTCTAACACGGTTTAAGAATCTCTCATATGCCATGCAGGCTTTATCTGATTTTACACCTGAAGGCAACATGTATCGAGTGTATCAGACCGCCGATCTATCTGGATGAAGCAGATGTTCGGGATGATGAACTGGCCCGTGACACTTTCTGCAGCAGCGCGCAGACACGAGCACATCGTATTCGTCTCATAGCTGCCGTTTATGAAGATGTAATCAACGGACGCACAAGTAGAATACTCCGTCCACCTGCTTATCATAAATCATCAATCAGGTAATTCTGATGTGTGAGATTATGAGTTAAGATCAACTGCGCTTTATCCCGCTCAAGGCCCGAACTAGATCGTACCATTGACAAAAATGTCCCTGAGCTGATGTCGCTGATAATGGTGGTATTATGGTGATGGATCCACGATGACATTGGTGGTAATGAACACAATAGAGGAAGTTATGAGCTCCTCTTTGCTTTTGTGCGCACGTAGGTTTGGCTGTGCGGTGTTGAGACGAGACGAATGGGGTGGAGATCGGCCAGGAAAAGGTACAGGATTTGTTTTTTCCCCCTTTTGGAGCTCTCCTTCCGCTCTTCTCACTGTGTCTGAAGAGGTTGCGACATGCATTTTGAAGCCATTCAAATGGATCGTTCTCTTTATAATAAAATATATAAAAGTTGATGGAGTATTTGTTGAGTCTTGTTGTTTTCTTTTTGTATAACCTGCTGAACTATCCACAATTATTTAGTTTGAACTAAATATTAACCCCACTGTTTTCCACTAATTCGTTATCACTTATAGATACGCAATACTTTACAATGTAAAAAACAGAGTTACGCGTTACGGAAAATAGGCTCACATTCTGTGAGAAATTTAAAAAAAGAAAACCTTTCTAATTAATAGAGGCGCTGTCTGAAGGCCATCTGTGGAAGCTGACCAAAGCAGCCTGTAATTCCGTGGATACCTTTGAGTGGGAAAAGGTGAATATACTGTATATTGGGAAAAAGGAATGCACTGTAGGATGAAAGTAAATTAAAAAAAGATTGATAGGATAAAATAAATGAAGTAACACATGTTGATGGAGAGCTGGATGAAAAAGGTAGAAATGCAGAGCAGAAAATTGATACCTCCGAAAGTGGTTGTAAATGTTCATTTAGAGGGCCGTTCGATGGGATGGCGGCTGTAAGCCTTGCAGCGGAAATTAATCTTAAAACATCGCAGTGTTACTTTTCTACTCTGCTATTAAATTAAATATCAAAGCCAAAATCAATGCTGTGATGGAACAAGACGGTGCGGATGAATAGCTTTCACACATTCAACAGTTTGTGGCACTGAAAGAAACACTTAAAAAAAAAAGAAAGCTGGAGCGCCACCAGCCTCTCTCCGCTCCACATTTGTTCCCCGTATAATCGCCCTTTCTCACTCTCCACCAGCACTCATTACGTTGCTGGCCCGTCTAACGACAGTGAGAGATGGGTTTTTGAGTTGGAAAGAGGCCAAAGAAAACATCCACTCTACTTGCCTATTTCCTATTTTGTTTGCTCCTCCAACACGATGGAGTAGGGAATTGCTCTGCTGATGTTTTAGACTGTGAATAGCCATTTTATTGGCACTTCATTTATTCAGTCTGACATTGCCTTCTCGTTAACATTAGCAGTTTCGTTTTCAAGCTTTAGGCGGGATGGAGGATTAGATCTTGCCTCAACCTATCAGCCACGACATGTCGGACTCTCTTTCAGCCCAAACGGCACATCCAAAGATAATGTGTGGGTTAAATAAGCCATAACACATGCAGACCTATAGTCCAGTGCCTGCTCAGCCTCACTTGTGTATTATCCTTTTGGCAGGCAGACAGATAACATGTTAACAAGGTTTTTATAATTCCTTCCCAAGAGCTTAGAATAGCTGTTTTTATGTAAATGAGGTAATTCCAATGTAAAGTTATACGGGATAAGAAGGTGGGGCCCCGTAAGGAGACAGTAATACTTGTGGGCTGTGCAACATAGAATGGCATGTGAGTTAAGCGAGCAGCTTCTATAGGGATGAAGAGGGGCCATCATGCAGCCAATCGTTCAGCACTTTCTTTGCATATGGCCACAATTAGCTGAGAAACGCTTGCTCCATTTTCTAACCAGCGCCACTATGACATCCAGTCAATCAGTGCGAGGACCAACACGTATACTCAAGCACATCAATCTGCCCCAGTGACACGTCACTGTCAATTAATACACCTCTCTTGTTTGAGTCAAGACTAGCGCTCCCTTAGTGGCAGCTAATGGGGATCCTAAGAAAGAATACATAGATTGTGTCTGGTAAATAGATGCTATAAGGGAGTTTTACAGGTTTTGTACCAGGCTCTTTGTTGAGTAGCAAACCCTCTACCATTCTGGAGGTCCTCAGGGTTCCCACTCTCATGGAATTTCTTGAAAAGTTGGGAAATTAGAAAGACCAGTATTAGCATTGTCAGCATAACCACCAGTTAACACCTCAACACTGTCCAAAGGATTAGTGCTATTATGAGGTAAACTGGTGTGTGTGTGTTTATACTGGAGAGCACTGCCGCTTGATCTGCCACAGGTACCAAGGAGGATGTGAAAGATAATACAGATGACAGGGGAAATGATTGATTATGAAAGTTTATGAGAGAGTGATTGATGCGGAAGAAAGATAAAAAATCACTACTGGTCAGTATGTACTGGGGATGGTCCTGCATTTAGATTGAACACATTATTGGATTATTTTTGACATTCTCAAATGTGTTTGAAGGAAGCCGGGGATCGAACCGTCGACCCTCTGATTGCAGAGTGTGTGCCGTTGTGATTCTGTGCAACAAAACCCTTCATTTGGCTCCTCATTCATTCTGCTGGAACAAGGCTGAGAGACGTGTTCAGCCAGGATTGGGCCGCTGGTTGCAGGCCAGCAATAAAGCCTTGTCATTTATTCAGAAACACAGAGACAACATTACTCTCTGTAACTTCTGTGTGAGGACACCTCATGTCAACGGTGCATGTCTCACTTCACTCAGTAAGGGGCCTTGTCTGTATGGTGGATGTATCTGTTTAATGAATTCTGTCTGGATGCTATTTTTACCCTGTACACAGTTCTGAATACACACTGATTTCTAAAGTATATCTTGTTGAATTATCACCGCCTTAATGAAACATTCCTGCTTCTTTTATTTGGAGAGCTCAGGCAATCAGCAGATGAGATTGAGTTCTTCTACACTGATAGAGATGCAATAGCATCAAATCAAACTAATGGATTCAATTACAAAAACCCTGCTCGCTTTTTCACGTCAAAGTTACAGACTTTGAGACTTTTTAGTTCATAGCTTTAAATGTCTGCATTCATATCAGGGTTTCGAACAGACGGAAAATGTCTCCACTGCCATTGTCCCAACCGAAACAACTGCCATTGAAGTGATACCGGACTGGAAAATGTGTGCAGCCGGAGCCTCAGCTGAACATAGTGGTGGGTGTCGATCCATCTGTTTCCCCACTGATTTCAAGCTCCTCAAAGTGGTATGCGCTGGTCTGGCATCAGTGTCAATGTAGGGTTTGGTGCAGCGCCAAGGTGTGAGAGGCTGAACGTGCGTGTGCGTATTTGTGTGTGTGCGCGTATGTACGTACATGTGATGATTACCGCAGACACGCGCCATTATTCTCCGGGACCAGAGCTGGAGCAGGATTACTGCTGACTCACCGGGGAGCTGCTTCATGTGTGCGTTAGTATTACACTTGCTTTCCCACGGAGTGATGAGGAGAGGCGACGGCGGTACGCGCTCTTCTCAACCAGCGTGTGCTTAACAAGATCCTAATTCCCGTCTTGCACCTGAACACAAACACCTATTCTGCTCCCCGGCGACTCCAGCTAAAATCCGACCGTGACGCACGCACACACACTCGCTAAACCTCCTTCACCAACTTTTGCAAATCTTTGGCAAAACAGCAGTCTCTCTGTTATTCACAGACACATTCACACACAAACAGAGACACACACAGACACACACACACACACACACACACAAACACACGCACACACACGCGTGCACACAAGGCCGAGTGCTAGCATGTCACCAGTCTTGCCATGCGGGATCCTGTTGGGAGCCGTAATTATGTGCCAGATAGAGAATTAGGAGCGTTAACCAAGCAGCAGTGCAAACAACAACAGATTAAGACTGAAACAACACCGCCACTCAGTCCCCGATGTAGCTGAATACTGTGGAGTATGAGCTTGATTATTTTGTGGGCTCCTTCCGACAATGCTACCGAGCCTCCTCTCATTGGCCAAAAAAACCCTGTTAATCCTCACCACGACATGCCAACTTGTCACCTGAAGCTTAACCTCATCCCAATTTAAACCTCAGCATTAAACCTCACTCCAACCTAAGTTGTACGAATGATTCTGGCCTTCGATGATCGTTTTTTAACTCGGGATCCCATCGTTTGGTAATTCATCATTCTGGAATGCACGAGGATAGACGCATTCTGATTCACCTTTTAACTAGTTGCCAGGTTTCGGTCCTTCTTAGTGGAAAAGGAAACATGAGGCTCTGGTCCCAGGAATGGCCTCCTTCTTCCGTATGTTTCGGTCTGGTTTGGGATCTCTCTGACTACTCTTCAAGCTGTACGGAGGAGGATTTGCCTCCTACAAGCCCATCATCTGCGCTGCCTGGTGCGACAGCCGTGCTGCAACTGTGTGTGTGTCTGTGTGTGTATCTGTGTGTGTCTGTGTGTGTATCTGTGTGTGTCTGTGTGTGCATCTGTGTGCATACACGTTGTGTGTTTGCGCACCTTGCTGTGTCTCACAAGCCGGGTTGCAGCGGGTTTTGATGAGAGCAAACTGACACTGAGGCCCAGGAGTCCTGCATACTGATGGAAATACATCTCAGAGAAGAGGTTTCTTTTTCACTCACAAATGCAGGGCACCCTGTCTCTCTCCATCCTCAAGAACACACAAATAACTTGTTTACATGCACAGACTACGCAGTGATGGTATAAGGTTTAACAACAAAAGTAGAGTTGTTTTTTTTTTAAACAGTGTATTTCTGTATACGTTTAAGTGAGGAATAGTATATGTAAAGCTGCACATGCTGTATAAGCACAGCGCTATGGACCTAAAGGCTTACACAACCACAACAAGCTGGGACATCTTGAGTGATGTCCCGCACCCTGCACAGACAGACTTGCGCTCCTCATGCTCAGCTCACATTATACTCTTCATGCTGCAATGCGAGCTGACTATATGGTTGAATGGACCCATGATTTGAGACCTGTCTTTGAAGTCCACCGAGGCAGGGGATGGGAATTGATAGATTTGTGTTTCGCGACATGCTTTACTAGCACACTGCCCTTCTCAGTCACCCCGGCTCATCTCTGGTTTATCCTGAACATTTTTTAATCCTATTTATCCAAAGCTGACAGCCTGGTATAATTCACCCTTCTCCTTCTGTACTTATTCTGTGTCTCTCACAATTCTTGGTGGGTTTTTTTTTGACTCCGGGCTGCTCCTTGTATGTCCTCATCCTTCCCTCACGTTCTCCTTCGCCCGACTCTCTGCTCCTTCAGCTCCTGACTCAGAAGGTGCTCACCCTGCCATCCCCGCTGGTGCGGCAGGTCTACACAGGACCACTTTGAGTTGACCTGTGACCTCTCTTCCCCACGTGGGAAAGAAGCCAGGCTTTTTGGGCTCCTAATGAAGAGGTCTGTATCCTACTTGTGATGGTGGTTTAAACAATTGGCACGGGCATGTTGCAACCTCTACGCATGAGGGTTATAAGGGTTGTTCACAAGGAATGCACGTGTTCAGTGATAAAGAAGCAGGCTTTGACCACACCAAACTTGTTGTTTAATCTTTTCAGAACACTCCAGAGGTCAGAAAAACAGCAAAAGATACATAGCATGTGTCGATTCTTTTTTCAATCACTGAGCTGACGAATCTGCTATTTGGCACGAGGCCTCCTTCTGTTAATTAAAAAGACAAGTTTTTCTTGCCCAAAATGTGATGTCCCTAAGGCCCTTGAAATCCCCAAATGGCATTGCTGTGCTCCCGTTCCAACAAAACATGCTGTCATACTTAAAGCCCTCTCATCACCCAATCCTTCATGGCAAAAACTTTCTCCATATACAGCGACATATTGCTTTTTTCAGAACAGCATGGCACAATTGTAAATCCTTTGACTGCTCTTCTGTCCCCATGTAATTGCCCACCTCAGTCATCAAAGGGGCAATACAAGAAAAAACATTTAATAAAAGGTTTCTTGACTCATTCATCACAATTTTGGCTAGAATGCAACAACAGCACAATAAACTCTGAATTGACTTTGAATAGTTCAAACAGTCTGTTCTTGAGAAATCACGTAGGAAATGAGACATCCTGTAACACAAATTACAGCTGCTTTTATCCGCGATGATGTCCTGTTGGCCATGAACCCAAAAGTGTGTGGCCAGAGGTGAGAGACATCTGCACGAGTGGCGCAAACCCTCTCTACCAACAAATAGAGGCGATCCACCATTTATGGGTAGAAATGTTGTCAAAATGTTGAGCTCTTGGACTTGGAAGGCACAAACTGTCCTCCCCTTCCTGATCCAGATTCAGTAGCAAGCTGCTCCAGTGCACACCGACGGTCACAGCCCAACAAATCCAGCAGGACCGAGTCATCAGCACGTGCAGGGCCGAGGTAACAAAGTGGACACTCTGCTCTCCTTCGCCGTGCATTGAAATCACAGACGGAATGGGCGGTGAACCGCAGCCGTGGCAGAGCTCAGGGAGAGAGTCGGCGAGAGTGCTTTCGACCCGAGGAGCGCAGCTGGAGAGCCTCATACGTGTACATCCACAAAAGTCTACCCTATATTCTCTTGTGAGTTGTTGAAACACTGGGAATAGTGTATTTCTATATACCATGCCAGCGGAGCACCGTGTAAATGCGAACCAAGAATCCCCAAAAACACACAAACGTTGGACACCACCTGTTGCCCATTACACAGCTTTCATTGTGGCTCCACCAGACGGCCTGAGCTAAACCAGTCGTTCAGATCGCGTGCCCCTCTCTCACAGACCAAGGGAAGGTCTCGCAGGCAATTGGCACTTGCAGAATGCAACGTGCACCTCTACTCACTCCTTACTTGACCTCATAAACTCATCTTTTGCCAGTCAGAGATCTAGATCCCACCCCCACACCACTGCTGCTGCTGCTGCTGATGCGTGTGCTCCAGGCTCTGTTTCTAAAGTTGCCCAGCTCTACACACACACTAACATACACATGCACAGGATTATGCACCCTCACTTATCCAGGGAGTTGATTAGACAGTGACTGTAGATGAAGGCTTGACACCAGTGAAAGTGTGTGCCTAACGCCCCACAGGGGATCTGGCTGTGATCAAAAATGTATCAAAGAGGGGTGAAAAACTTGAAAGTTGAAAAGAGCTCATCATTTTGTACCTGATCACAAACTCATTTCTTCAGGTTCTTTTCTTTTTTCCGGGGCGAAGTGAGCCATTCCTTTCGTTAATAACAACCATTGGTTTGTCACATCTCTCCGTTTCTTCCCCCAAAATGTCACCATTGTATAAAAGCCTATTAGCTCGCATTTCAAAGTAATATGAGTCATGCGAGCTGCTGCAGCCCTGACGGCTGAGCGGTGCAGGACAAACTTCCATGGGAATAGCAGGCAGTTGCTGTGACTACGTGAGCTGGGATGTGAGCCCAAGCTGTGCTGTCGTCCCTGCTTCAGGACCCCGTCTGTCTACACTACCAAATGCAAATAAAGGTGTCCCAGCACATTTAAACCTATAGCGGCACAAACCTTCGCTCCTGGTCTCACAAATGAACAAAGCTCTGGTCAAACATCGGGAGAGGGAAAATCATGTTTGACCCTTTCTGTCCTCAGAACCTGCCTGACCTACCACTGTTCAATCAATCCCCCTGGACCTGCTCTCTGCTGTGGAAGCTCCCATTATAGACTCCAACAAGGTAAACCGATCGAGGTCAGCAGGCGAGATCAGCCGTCCTGCAGAGAACCAGTGTGTTGTGTTCTGACTGTATGCCAGTGTTATTTCCCCCTATGACTGCAAACTACTAAGAACCTCCGAGTAGGTAGGGAAACAATGAAGTGCAGTTCAGATGTGGTTAATTTGCCCCCAGAGGTCGTCCTGAGAGCTGTCGGCTCCTCTTAATATTCAGTGTAGCGCTGACATATACATAAACACCTCTCTTCCATCACTGAAGCGGGAATGCTCAATGGAGTTGGACGATATTTTGACACCACTGCATCGGCTGTCACGTGCCCTTGCGTGTTTATGATAACGGAGAGGTGAATGAATCGCTGTGGAGCACACACAGGCTAAATTATTTATGCAGCTGCGATATTGCATCTCCTCGTCTCTGCCTCGTTTTCCTCGTCTGTGTTCCGTGAGAGGCAGATGGCGTATTTTTTCGAGGTGGCAGTCGTGTGTGCAGAAGGACTGATAGATGGATTAGAGCGTCTCTCAGTCCACACTTTTTTGTCTTTTTTTCCCTCTCTCGCCATATGTGGCCCCTCCCCTGCGTGTACTGTACACCGCGTTAGCGCTGCACATGTAGCGTGTGCGTGCACTCCGCGGAGTAGGCCTACGTATGAAGGCACACATGTCTGGTGCAGATACCTGTGTGTACGTATCTATATGCATGTGTGTATATGTGTGTGTGTGTGTGTATCCCGGTCCAGACAAAGGCCCAGCCATAGTCCATTGGCTGGGCAGGAGCGCGTGCAGCGTAGTAATGAGGTCGTCATTAGCTTGGCTGGGAGGCTCCTCTACTATTAGCTAATGGATTCTCAGCCATCTGCTCTGACAGGCTCCACCGGTTACTCATTTCCACCTCGATCAGAATGTGCTTCTGGAGACGTCTTTCCTCTCTCTAAGCGGAGACTGTGGGAGCTGCTGAATCCCACCTGCTGTGCGGCTCAGCTCCTCCTGCCTGTTAGTCTAGAAGCGGCCTGTCCGTCTCTTTTGGATCACAGCCGTACCTCCGTCAGCATCAGCACCATTTCCTTTTTGTTCACACAGCCTACAATATAACCCTTTTCTCTCTTTCTCCTCTTTTCTAATCCCCTTTGCTCCCCCTTTGGTTCGCTTGTCGCTTCCTCTCTAACTTTGCTGGAGTAGAGCGACTTGTTTGTGTGTTTTATTCTATTTCTGCTGTATTCACGTGGAGATCGGGCAGATCACAAACTGGATATCATTTTAGTGGACGAGACCAGTACGGTAAAAGTAGTTAAGGCTGGCTGGGAGAATACTGGTAGCGGTAGATTGCATTACCGTACTAAGCTAGAATATTTTTGCCATCCTCCACAACAGCCGGTAATGTTGGTCTTGAATGTAAACAGTGTCGCAAAGGTCACCCCAAAGATAAGGTTACATCTCAGGGAATAGTGTTTTATGTGAAAGAAGTTTTAACCGGCGGTAGAGCTGATAACGCCGTTCCGACCAACAGCACCCACCCTCTGATTCCCTCTCAGGTGAACATGCTCCGCCGGCACTTTTGCCGTTGTTTGCGCTGTTAGCACTGTTAATGCTGTTGTTGTAAAAATACAATTTGGGGTATTATGCTTATATAAATGTCATTTAAGGTTGCTTTGTGAGTGACAAGCAGGAGAGCAAACAGTTTTTTCACCAATGAAGGGGGGTCAGGGAGGCGTGGATTCTGCAATGTAGTCGATACTGTTAAATTGTTGAAAGCATCACCTGGGGTCTATCTTTGCACTCGCCTGCAAATAGGCAACTGGCCAGGGTGAAACACAGTGTGACGGCTGAATATTTATCACAATCACCATAAGATGTTTTTTAATTGCCAACATTTTTGCCTGGGGAAAAAGAACAATACGTTCTAGGAAATTACCTATCGTGTCAGCTTCACTGGGAGTTGACCTCTTTCTTCTACACGGGTTGGATCCAGAAATAGGCTGTGGGTCTATTGCTGGTTGGTCTCCACAGGACACAAGCTGTAATAGGTTGTAGCAGACTGGCTCCCAGGGCTGGAGAACAAAGATCCAGGATCCTTTTGGAAAATGCTTATGTAAACCTGGTCTTATTTACCTTATTTACCGGCTGTGGGCAGTGGTGGAACATGACTGAGTCCATTTACTCAAGTACTTAAGTACACATTTAAGGTACTCAGGCACTTTACTTGGGTATTTTGTACCTCAACTTCATAAAATGTTAGAGGAAAATATTTTGATTGTTGAGAAAAATCTATACTTACTTTTTACTCCACTACATTTATTCGATAGCTTTAGTTACTCTGCATATTACGATTTTACATCCAAATATATTGAAGGCTTATGAAATATAGCACTTTTTATTAATGAAACCACTGCACCAATGCAATTATTTTGATAATGGTTTTCGTAATTTTTCACGTATAAAGTGAGGTTTTGGTTGGTCAAATCAAACTTCAGCATTTTCTGTAATCTGACAATTTGATCAATTACCAAAGTTGATGAAAATAAGATTAATCCATAAGGGAAATAACTATTTGCAGTCCTATGTGAAATAGTAAAAAAGCTCAGTTTTAAGTATTGAGTACTTTTACTACCAATACCTTTAAGTTAATTTAAGTGAGTGATTATACTTTCATTTTCAATGTAAGGATCTTTTGTCAGGGAATATTTTTATATAATTATTTTACTAAATAAAGTAAAGGAATAAAGGATGTGAATTCTACCTCCACCAGTGGCTGTGTGCCACTTACACTATTCTACGTCATTCTCTCTCTCTCTCTGCTTCTGTGCTTTCTGTCCTTGTCAAGTGGCTTTTATGCATGTTTTTGAAATGCCAAAAATAAAAAAAATACCAATCAGGTGTAATCATGTAGAAAATATAGACAACTAGTGCACTCAGAACTCAGTAGAGTACCTCCACCAGGTTTGTCTCTCTCTCCCCTCCCAAACAAAGAAGTGTTGAATCTCACTCAGTTGTCCCTCCCGGCTCCCGAACAGTCAAGATGGCCGTGAACAAATACAGTAATTTATTCATCTCTTGTCGTGGATCTTAACATATCAGATATGGAATGTATCTGCCGATGATCCAGTTGATAATCCAATGAGACAAAACTTGTCTATGGAAGTCAATCAAATGGGTGGGGGGTGGGGGGGTTCAAATATTGTGGCCACAACCAAGAGAGGTCCTTAAACTCACCGACATAATTACATAAAACAATAAAATGTTGAAAGGTTGAGTAGTATACAAAATTAGATGTGGACAGACAGACAGATGCGCACACGCACACCACTGAACGCATGATCTCTCCCACAGGCCTACGACTGGTGGAGACAATAAACATAAGAGAAAACAATATACACATTTGTTAGGACATGTGTGGTAACATGCTTTAAAGCTCCAACTCATTGAAAAGTGTGCTAAAAAACCCACTTGTGTCTCAAGTAATACCAATTTCTCCAATTACACTAATGCCCCTTTTTCCACTTTGAATTCTGATGTAGGCGCGTGTCTTTATTGGCTCCCAGAGACGAAAGTGGATACAATTTCACAGCCATTCATAGAAACTTTGAAGGCAGCATATTTTTTAAAAGTTTGATGGGAACAGTTTTCTGCCAGAAGTACATATTTTCGAAAAAATGATTCTTTTCAGTAATCCAAAACTCGGGGTAAACACAATTTCAGGGTTTTCAAACGAAAGATGACACATTGGTCACATAGTGGAACACAATACCAGACAATGCATGTCATAATACAATATACATTCACATTCAGTATTGATTCAGCATCTGTATGTTACACCTCTGTCATTATTCCAGAATGTCAGTTTGACTAATGGTCTCTCATTGTTTTCATCTGCCTGTATTCCCATTTCTCCCATGATCCTCTGCCTCCTCTTCTCCGTCCATCCATTTCTCATTTACTATGAATATCACAACATCCGTCCCCGAGGGGCCCTTCCAAGAAATTACACACCCTTCACTTTGACACAGGCGTGTTGGAGCATTTATAACACCTATCAGGATGCGTCGTCAACATATGATCACATCCGCTGTCCCCGGGGGGGGGGGCCTGTAGCTCATCCACCCGCACACACACACACACACACACACACGCACATCATGCACAGACTGCCAAACATTCAGATGTATTTGTCAACCCCACGACACTCATCTCACACGCACAGGCTTCTTCACATACACCACAGATAATACAAACCTTCTCTCTCATCTTCCTACTGGTTTAGCATGGCTCCCTCGGGCTCAGCAGAACCCTATCCTGTTTAATTGAGTGTATCTCATCATCTGCAGTGGGCCTTCCCCCCTCTAATGAGTTTTAAGAGCTCCTTTCCTTAACGCTTCGAGGGAGTCTCGTACTGTGTGTGTGTGTGTGTGTGTGAGTATTTGTGAGTGTTTTGAATGGATCGGACGGGCCAAGTGAGGAGGATTAAAGCACCAATGCGAATCATCTTGTTGACATGGAGTCTCGGAAAGTCTAAGTGAGAGAGGCGGCTGAGGAAGTGGCCCACGCTGACACGCAGTGAGCGAGCGCCTCAAAGTATCCTATTCCATGTTCCACTCGATAAGGAAGGGTTTCCACACTTCTTAATTTTTCAGCATCTGTACTGGTTAAAGCCTCCATGTACACATAGCCTTGTTGTTTTGCACTGGTAACTGGTAACATCTCACTTCCTGTGAGAGGAGTGTTCGCACTACGGTGTCTTTTGTTTCTGTAAGGAAGTGGAGTGGTGCACCTGGGACTGATCAATGCAGCCAAAGCATTCGGACAGTTGTTGTTGGCTCTGGTGTTCAGCACTCTGGATTTAAACGAAACTCTGACCATGCTGACTTCCATTTAACGATGTTAACGTCGCCGCCGCACAAACCGCATAGGGATTGTCTAATACTGCGTCTCTCTTTCCTCACCCGCAGAACGTCCCTCGTTTCATGGCTTCTTTCACTTCCCTCCCGTGTCTTCCTTTGCTGGCGCTGTTGATCAGGCTTTGTCTGTCTGTGTCTCGTTGGGCCCTGAGACAATCACGTCACACACAGATACACTCGACGAGATGACAGCGACGCCTTGTAGTGTTTTAAATGGACCCCAGAGAGACGCTGTACAGGCGGGCACACTTAGCCAATCG
The DNA here is from genome assembly GCF_009769545.1 of Cyclopterus lumpus. Classification (NCBI taxonomy): domain Eukaryota; kingdom Metazoa; phylum Chordata; class Actinopteri; order Perciformes; family Cyclopteridae; genus Cyclopterus; species Cyclopterus lumpus. The sequence goes on along the minus strand of NC_046983.1, from coordinate 7,372,269 downwards.
TCACACACACAAATAGACGCATTAGGGCGTAAATGTATTCATATATGCTTCTGCCTTTGTGAATCTATAGACACAAACAGACTCATTACTGTATTGACTGGCAGCTGTCACTCACGCACAGAAGCCCTCACACTCGGGTGGGGAAGGCGGCGCTAATTGCTGCTGCTTACCGGTGCTTTGGAGTGACAATATGTGTGTGACGGCGCGTCAGTCAGAACTATATATGCCGTTTGCTGTCGACCCAGCTGGATGCTGGTACTGGCTGATACCTCTTTAGGGCATAAACACACACACACACACACACACACACACACACATACACTGTGGTCTAACTCTCCTTATCCCTCCATGGCCATCATCACTGGGTCCTCTTCTTCATCTCAACCTCAGCCGTGCCACTCATTTAGCAACTCCAATAGTAATAAATAGGAAAGGGAAGCAGGAGGGGGCGTCTTTGTTCGCCTTTGTTTACATCTAATATGCAAGCTAAGTGCTCATCACTCTAAGCATGTTGCGTGTTTCACCTGCTTGACCTCCATCGTCTTATTCTTTCCTTTTTATCTTTTTATTTTACAAGTACTCTTTGCCCTTGCTTGCTCATTCCACACTTGAGAAGAGCATTGCTACATCACATATGCAAAGGGAAGTGTGCGTGTGTGTGTGTGTGTGCGTGTGTGTGTGTGTGTGTGATGCTCCCTGTGGTTCCTGCTGTAATTCTGTATGCTTTCAGCTTGTTCTAGGTTCCCAGTGTGACTCAACCTCACATGTCTATTTGTGTCTCCTTCTCCCTCCCTCCCTCTCTCTGTTTTCTTACTCTCTACATCTTGCTCTTCGTAACTCTTCCTTGATTTCATTCTCTAACTATTTTTTCCTTTTATTTCCTCTCTCTCTCTCTCTGCTTTGTTTCCCACTCCAAATCCTTTTTTTTCCATTTAATTTCAAGTGTTCTCCTCTTCCTTCTCTCTTTGTCCTTGCATCTTCTGTACGCATGTTCACTCCTCCTCCCACTTCCCCCCTTCTTCACTCTCACTCTCTCTCTCTCTCTCTCTCTCTCTCGCTCTCTCTCCTTCCATGCCTGCCATCTCTTCTTTCATTTTCTGACTCAACACCTTGCTCTTTGCATGTCTATTTCTGGTCTCTATCTTCCTCTCCCCATGCCAGCATCACCTCCCCCTGGTGTTCATTATCCGTCTCCCTCTCTTCCTCTCTCCTGTCTCTGCTTAGATACCTTCTATTCCCGAACCTGTCCCACCCACATGTGCATGTGTGCGCCCACGCAGACACACAACTGCACGCACACAGATGCACATTTTAAAAGGCACTGCATCCTTAAGACCAGTCATTTTATTCTGTATTCATTTATTTTTTTGCCTCAGGGAACGTGAGAAACATGCTAAACTTATTTTTTTAAGTAAAAACTGCAACATCAAGACAAGCTTCGTGAAAGATCGGCTTCCTTCCACCGCATTTCAGAATCAGAATCCGAACCAGAATCAGAATCAGAACCAGAACCAGAATCAGAACCAGAATCAGAATCAGAACCAGAATCAGAACCAGAATCAGAACTAGAATCAGAACCAGAATCAGAACCAGAATCAGAATCAGAATCAGAACCAGAACCAGAATCAGAACCAGAATCAGAACCATTTATTGCCAAGTGTTTTAGACATACAAGGATGTTGTCCTGGCGGGTGGTGGTAACATTGCACAATAAGACAATAAGACAAATAAACACAGTGCTGGAAGCAGTGTGGTCACATGATCATGAGATACTGAGCACTAAAACATTTTTGAATCTCACATATTACACGATTAAAGAAATTAAGCTTCTATTTCCAATCTTAGTTCCATACAATCATCTGTATACTGTAGGTTTTACATTATGTCCTTGCTTGAAATATGATCTACTCCAGCAACTACAGATATTAAAAATAATAATAAATCTTACATGAACAGACGGCAACCTAAATGAAGTAAAACATCTGTTCCTGAAATTTCTTTTTATTTCCAATTGAAGTGACAAATCAACGATCTAACTACGCCTTTAATATTTGTCTCTCTACCCTTTGTTGACTTGTTTAAATTTCTTTACCATGAACTCATGTTTTTGTCACTAACGATCCCCACTCAGTGCGACATGGAGACAAAGCGGAGCTGTTCCTTATTACAGCACATTACATTGTGTGTCATTCAAATCGTAGCAAACAAACAAGCCATCAGGGATATGATCTGACTGCAAGAAGCATTCGTTGACATGTGTCGACACCTTTGACTCTTTTTCTCTCTCCGTTTGCATCGCTGATGTTTCGCACATTGTTACCGTTTCTTAGTGTAAAATGCAAACTCCCTGCTACCTTCTGGGGAAATGGAGCAGCTACTGTGTAATTATAATCATAATATGTTTTGTTTTAATTTTTTTATGGTCTACTCAAATGTTCACAGCTGACAAAAAAAGAAAGACATTTTTGATGTGTTCTGCCACTAATGAGCCTTTGCATCATCATGTCCGCAGATACAGATTTTCGAGACCATTATTTGTATTTTATCTCCTGCGCTCTCCCTCTTGTTGACACTCTTTCCCCACACACTGTTGTTGTTTCCCATCTCATCTTGTCCTCGATCCCCCGGTGGGACAATGGAAGTATCCCCTGACCTCCATTACAATGATTCTTGGACAGCTTTGTGGAGAAAACGACCTCTCCAACCAGCAAGTGAACTGACTGAGTGCCTCCTTCCCTCCTGAGATCCGCCTGCACCGCTACAGATAATAGAAACACACAGGGCTGTTCACGTCACAGTACATGAGCAAACACGTCTAGTTGTGGCAGCACCCCATTCACATTTTAAAATGTCTCTCTCCTTTCATAAATTATGAATTATTAGGAGTCGTAAAAAAAAAAAAAAAAGAAGAAAAAAACTAGGAAATGAGTGGGCAATTTACATCAGGAAACACAATTAAATCTGTGGCAGTCGCCTTATGTTCACACACATTTATCCAGCTTTATTTGCACGCATTAGCCACAGCCTTCCGCTGTGTAATCAGTGCAACTAAAGTCATTGTCTCCACAACTTCCTTTTCATTGTTTCGCTGAGCACACACAGGGATGGCAGCTTGTTTTTCGGCACTAGATCCAGAGGGCTTTTGTTGTCAGGACTATTATCCCCCATTCAGAATCTGAGAAATAAATAAATAAAAAAGGTCCAAGCAGAAAAGTGGGCTACCGGTTGAGTAGCATTTCCTTCATGCTCGTCGGCTGTGCTAGTAAAGCTGCTGTGAAAATGGATTTGTTTGATCCAGCACACAATATTGAAGCTACCAATATGTTTCTTTTACACTGTGTAAGTTTACCATTCAATCCACACACTGCTACACATAACCCCTGAAGAAAAGAAGAAGAAATGGTTCATTTTCCTTGGATATGATGGGATTTTCAACAGGTCCATGCTGAATTGTGCACGTGTGAAATACCTGTAGGAGATCCAGTATTGGCCAGTTGAGAACCCACTCAGTGACAAGTAACGCACAGAAAAGGAGTTAAATCTGCAGCCGTCTGCTCCCTGGTTATCTCTGATAATCTCACCGTGCACCGTCTGCCCGTCGGAGCAGAAAGACAAAGTTGGTCATTTTGGCCTTTTAATTACAGAAGTTAATGCTGTGGGTCTTCCTCTGGCGGATGCCAACTGCTAGTCTTGTTCAAACAAACGACTGAAATCCTGCCGGGGGAAAGGCGACTATGACACATCTTAATTCTGTTCTATCGTGTCTAAGTATTAACACGCCACAGTTTGTATTGAAGACGAGCGGGACGCACAGGGTTGAATTGCACAAATCGTGATACAAAAAAAAAACACAGTTTTCTTTGCTCTAGACTGTGTACAAAAAGAAAACACATCCATTCAATGAGAACATTTTAATTCTATTCAAGGGAATGCCATCTCGTTTGGATGATCTGGATGGATTATCATTTGTTTAAGTTGACTGCAGGAGAGAGAGAGAGAGAGAGAGGTCGACTGCTGTGTGAGCTAGATTGACTTTTAGCAGCAGAGAGCGGCCCACTGCGCTGTCATTTCCTAAGCTTTTCTCAACAGAAACGCTCAGCGCTTTCAAAGCAATATAGAGACAATCAAGTCCGGCAGGACTTCTCAGCTCTACCTCCCGTCTTGCCTATATTTTGTTTTCTAGGATTCTCCAGTCTCAAAAGGAAATGCATTCACAGCTATGAAAATAAACAGGGACTGAATCTGCATTTTGAACCGTCGATACACGATTGTGCACAGCTTGAAACTGACATGTTGTAGCAAACACAGCTGGGCAGAAGCCTGAATAAAAATACATGAAAAAACAAATCCTTCGAGATGGCCATTGGTGACATATTTATTTACAATTCTCATAAACACATTGACTTACTTTTGGTTATTTATTCAATGAAAAACAACTCCAGCAGTCCGTACCGTGACGTCACGTCAATGGCATTTTAATAACGGTCTTCACCGATGATAGTAGCGTAATAAATGTTTATTTATTATTATTATTTTGTATTCATGTGGGTAAAACTGTTGCATTATTGCCACAATAATATGATATATATATATATAATAATAAAATGAAGCTTATTTATATAGCAATACATTTAGGATAAGATAAATGAAGTCATTTGAAATAAAAAATATGAATAATGATGGCAATAATGTCACATATTGCGCTGTTGAGCCATTATCACCACAGAAGAAACTCCTTCACTGTGACAACCCTGCTTATGGGGACAGCAATATTTTATGTTAGTGCAGTAATAAGGGAGAAGTATGTAACCGGCAGCCGCAACACAAGCTGCTACAGCAGTTTTGTAGCATCAATGTAACAGATTGTTGATATAGGTCTGACAAGATTATGGATTTTTCTTTCCTTTCCGCTTGATCCGGTCTGCTTGCGTGTGTCAATGAGAGGTTGTCTCGCGCAGCAATAGTTATGTATGCTCCACTAAGTCACTTACACTCAAAAAACATTGTAAAATAGGGTCCAGGTTGAAGAATACCAAAGTTCATTTAACAGGCAACTGCTCCCTAACAAGTTTGCCATAACAACTTTATTAGGGGATAATATGTCAGTGTTATGTTTACAGCTTGTTGCACTGCCCCCAAGTGGCCAAAACAAGTTGATACTGCTTTAAAGATGCATTCATTTAAAGTTGCTGTAAAAACACAAAACTAAAGTTATTTCCCACTCGTTCCGTTTCTAGTGCCAACGTGCTCCAGTGGAAGAAAAACAATGCTTACACTTCTCTATATGTACAACTAGCACGTGTCTGGTCCCTGATCACAGCACTTGAGATATGGATTCACACTGCACCGGAAAGTGGACACAATGTTCTTCATATCTGGACAAAGACCGTAAAAAAAACAACAAGAAAAACACAAAAACAAATTGAGGCAAGTCTTCACCCAATGCTGTTGGAGAGTAGTTCAAATAGAGATGTGTTCAGACTGGTTTATTGTGAACCATTAATACAGGGACATCTGAGAGAGAGAGAGAGAGAGAGAGAGAGAGAGAGAGAGAGCTATAGGAGCCCTTCTGAAAAGATTAGGAGATTTCAAAAAGGTGAAAAGCGGCAGACAGTGAGATAGACTGAGATAGAAGTGGCGTGGTGTCTGAAATTGGAAGTGAAGTATCCGCGGCACTTTGGACACGCACATCCACAACGCCACCTCCCGACATGCGGACGGGAGGCCTCTCTCGCACAGCTGTGTCCTGTTGCCCCCTCACCCTCCTCTTCTCTGTCTTCAGCCCTCACACATCATTACCTGGAACCCCCCCCCCCCCCCCTCCCCCCCGCTGCTTTCTCCTGAGTCCTTTCTTTCTCAACAGTCCCTCCTCCTGCCCACTCTCAGTCCTCCCTACTGGCCACAGAGGTGGAGAGGAGCAGGAGGTGGGCGAGTCACAGGCAGGTGTCAGCCGGCCAGCGGGAGACATTTCACTAGCTCCTGTGTTTCCTTCCCATCCATCTCTCTCTCTCTCTCTCTCTCTGTGGTCAGTGATACCAAGGCCCACTGAGAATGGCCAACATCCCAAACCCCCCCCACCCTCCCGTCTGTCTTCCACTTCTGCTCGTCCAATCATTCTTGCACTCGCTCTCTCTTCGTCCTTCATCTGCTCTCATTCTCTCCATCACCCGAACATTTTCTGTCATTTTCTGAACATCAGTTCTCTCTCCTTTCCCATTTCTCTTTCATTTAGTCTAGTCTAACCCCCCCCCCCAGCAGGGACTTTGTCCACGGCTCTCACCCAGCGAGCCCTCTCCTGCTGGGACACCACTCACAAACACATATTTAACCATGGCCAAATATCCACTCACACCCTCAGGCCTCCATATACAGATGCATATGGACTCAAAAGTGCCGACCAATCCAAGCCCACTGGGGGTGGTGGGGGGGGTGGCGGGGGAGGTTTTTTGTTTTTGTTTGCGCCATGCTCTCATGTATTGTGTGTTTGTTTTTTGTTTTATTCCTATTTTGATGATAATTCATTCATGTCTTCTCCTTTGGGAAAGCAGCTCTAATCTCTCTGTTCCCTTCTTGTTGCACTTTGTTTGGTCGGCATTCTTTGAGCCGCTATCAGATCGGTTCGCTCGCCCACGTTTCCTACCTGGCCGGCTTTCGTCGGGGTGTTTAGGGACTTTTCTGATGCATGCGTTCTCACCGTGTTTTAAACTCCCCTTGATGCCCAGCCACACACACACACACACACACACACACATAAATATGTCAGTATGAACACAATCGCTGTGTAAACAGGGTTCTGTCCCCGTATGGATCTGGATCTGTGTCAAGTCCTACCTCTGTGTCTCTTTCTATACTGTGGGTCAGCATTCATCCCCGCTCCGGTCTACTAATAACTAACTTAACTCACTTTACACACTTTTCATTTGTATTTAATACCATTTGATCATCTCCAGTGTAATCCACTGCCATCAGCTGTAGCTGTCTGTGTCCCTTTGACACTCAACCAAGATACTGTGCAGTGGTGGTGATGGTAGCGGTTTCCTTAATGTGTGCATGGCCGCCTGCGTTCCTCGACGTGTTCTAGGGCAAGACACTGAATCCCGTATGAATGAATGAATGTCAATTAGTCGAGGGTCCTGATGGGCAGGTGGCACCGCGCATGGCCGCCATCCGCCATCAGAGTGTGAACATGCGTGACGTTACCATTCACCATTGAGGCCCTATTGCCCCCATGCGACATTATGTATACACATAACAGTCCATCTATTGTATCTAAATTCACGTAGAACTTCAACGTCAATGGGTATACGCAGCACACACTAAGGAGACGAACTGTTGCACTAGAGCAAATGAAAACACACTTTGTAGCTTTTGTACACGCACACACGCACGCACACACACACACACACACACACACACACACACACACACACACACAGGCACAGCCATCCATTTTTCAATGCATCCATTCATCGCATTCATCCCCCTGAACGCCCCTTATTTCCTCCCTCCTCTCCTCTGTTCCATTTCCCCACCTCTAATTGCTCCGCCGATTCCTCTTCCTTCAAATTCATTGCCTTTCATGCGTTCCGCCTCTTATCACAGTGACTGGATATTTATCTCTGCACTGTTCTCGCTCTGATCACCTGTTCCCCTCCGCCTGCTCCCAGCTGTGTTTGTGCATTGCAGTCCGTGCACTTGAGATGGCTTTAACAGCTGAGACACAACCACCAATCTATCTATAAATCAATCATGCTATCACCTGCTGGCACCTCTCTCTCCCATCTCTGTGTGTGTGTGTGTGTGTGTGTGTGTGTGTGTGTGTGTGTGTGTGTGTGTGTGTGTGTGTGTGTGTGTGTGTGTGTGTGTCGGTCTGAGTGTGCAGCTGCATTCATGGGCACGCCTGTCATTTGCCTCCATTTCTTCCCAATGCCTTTAGGGTTTGTGGAGTAGTTTGGACTCCTCAGTGTAACATCTGAGTTCTTACACTTTCTCCGTGTACATGCGTGCAGGTGCATCAGCGTACGCACGAGTCTCCCCGTGAGTGTGCGTGCATGCGTGTGTGTGTGTGTGTGTGCGAGTGATCGCGTGTGCCTGCTCGAGCGCTTGGCTGCTCCTCCTCTCAGCTCGACTTGTTTATCCCCCCCCCCATCAACCCCCCCCACCCCTCTATTTGCCAAAAGGCTCAATCCCACAAGGCTTGTCTTACTTGTCAAACGTGCGTTTGCATTTCCTCCGCTGCGTGTCTGTCTGTCTCCCCGCTGTTGGTTCGGTCTCACTCACACTTGAAGTTATTTCGACTCGTCCTAGTCCTCAGGTTTGTTTGAGTGGAGCAAACTGGAAATGTGAGCGGACTGATAAGTGAGCAAGAGGTTAAAAAAACCCGGAAAGCATGGAGACAAAAATGCATCACAAAAGGGGTACTTGTTGTAACACTGCGGTCATGTTTTTTGGGCCACGCTGAAAGTCGAGGAAGACTTTAATGTTTATTGTTATTTTGATCACTTGATCAATATATCACTTAAATATTTTTCGGCGACATGGAATGATGAGGTACATAAAAAAGTAAAAGACCTATAAAAAAGAGAAGTATGAGGCAAATCAGTTGAGTGTGTTGAGGTGTAATCTTTACCGGTACTTGTACCTTAACTTACTTCTACTGCCGCACACACACACACACACACACACATACACACACACACACTGCTTCGCCTCTGCATTCTTTAGATGAGGATGAGGAGTGGATTGACGGAACTGTAGAGTGACTGTAGATTCGACACCTCTGCATTGGATGGTTCCAAAACTCATCATCAGAGGGGAAAATCTCCTCGCCTGAAAAAAGGTGAGAATGGAAACATGACCCGTATATACCGCGTTATGTCATTTTATACACTAACGAGGGGTGTTTTTTCTACTGGGGATTCACTAAAAGTTCCACAAAGGAAACAAACTGAATCTGCTTTTGGTTTCTGTCTTGTAAATCTGTCGAGGCAGAAGCACAAAGACGGGCCAGGATTAATAGCTTACATCAGGGAAAGAAGCCGCAGCATCCAAGTGGCTTGATTCATTTAGCTGGCAGTCTGGCTCACATTAGAAATGCAACAAAGTGACAGCCAACAAATCACTGCCATGTTTGTGTGTTTTTCATGATTAAGTGATGGAGGGAGGATTGAACCAAACTTAACCTGCCTTACAAATGCATTGGCTCAAAGACACTCCTTTCTCAATAGGATAACAATTCCTCCACATGAATGAGCATCCATTGTTTTTAGACCACACGTCATATTGAACTACTGTTGGTGCTGGTTCGTGTCAGCAGCACAGCCAGTAGTTTTTATATTAAAGCCATAATACGCACATCATACTCAGTTAGTTATGTTTTGTATTGATTTGGTTTATGTTGATTGTCACCTGCCAAAAGGACTGCAGGTAAAACTGGTGCATTTGCGGTAGATAATGTATTTTGGAAACCTTTTTTGTTTCATTTGTTGAAATTCTCTTTACAATCTGACAGGTCAGGTATGGGGGCATGCGCCAAGGCAGCGCGTTGCTGCGTCCAAATCAAGCCCGTCCAGTCATATCATTCTACCTGTTGCCTCAAATGTTGACCCCAGCCTTAAGTGCACTTGTTTCTGTCCATGTGAAATGACCACAGTAGATACTCTACAAGTCAGTTCTGGTACGCTTGATATTGTTAGTTGTAGCCCTGTTGAACGCAATGTGATGCTAAGCTTCCAGTTTCTTTAAAAAATGGCTTCTGATTTATCTTGTTCTCATTGAACATACATACTTTGATGACTTTGAACCTTAATTTGTTCGATGGAATCATCTCTGTCTCTTTCCTCGATGACATTTCTCACAGCCGAATGTGGAACATAAAATGTTGAGACTCTCTCCTACTCCACCCTTTATCCTCTCCGTCATGCTGCAAGAGCGTTCCCTTCTAATGTCTTTGAAGTGCAAATAACATGAACATCAAAATGTTTGTAGTCCACCTTTTATTCTATTGTTATCACTCATATCACAGTCTGCTTTGTTCAGCTGAAAACTTGGAGAGATGTTCAACTTGTTTTCTGGTTAAGTTAAACAGAGTATAGAAGGAGAGACGCCATCTTCGTCTTCGTCTTCTTCTTCTTCTTCTTCTTCTTCTTCTTCTTCTTCTTCTTTTCCACATGTACATGCATTTATTTGGTTCCATGTGTTGTGTGTCTGTCTGTGATCCCTTCAAAGGGAGGTCTGCATACGTTGGCAGTTTAACAAAGCTATGTTCAAGCTCTTGAACTTCTCAGAACTTTTGAACTTTTCTCTCTACATTAAGGCTGCTATATTTGCATGGCTGTGGCAATGTGGTTCACAGTGATGCAGTACTGAAAGCCCTCCTTACTACTACTTACTTACTTCTAATCAACAATATATAATGACGATGTGAACACCCTTGGAGTATCGACCGACAAATAACTATCGCCCTCAGCTCTAGAGAGCTTTTCACCATCTCTCAGCTCATTGTTTTCTTGTTCTCTGGCCCACAACTTATCTGATCGATGTAGCTTCCAGCTGGCAATGAGCTAGCCAGTGGGGCACACTCACAGGCACTAAAAGCACGCACGGCCAGACTTGCTACGTCAACAAAGCAAGGAGAAGTTTAACTACAACACTCACAGAGGGAGAGCCACTTCTTTCTCCGCCCAGGTAGACATTACTCCTTTTATATCTTTACATATAGCAAACTGATTAACCGCTATATCAATACTCTTGATTCTTTATATTGCACCTTTACAACAGATCCTGCATAAAGACGATGAGATGGAGATGGAGAATAGTCTTAGTCTGGTTCATACTGGCGTTTGGTGGCTACATCTCCACGAACGTTTGTGGGTTTTCACCTTTAATTGGGACACAGTTAAGTTCTCAGAGAGAAGAGCAACATCTCACCGAAAGTAACTGTAAACACACCACAGGCTCAGAATGAAACACAGCTTGCTTCTACTCTATTTGTCCAACAAATTGAAATCCAGTTCGGGCCAGTCACCAACATTGTCCAGACGTCGAACTCTTTGATTCTGGATTCTTTCGCACTTTTTACTTGCACTATGTGGACAACAAAGAATAGAAACCTGGTCTTCTTTTTTGAGATAAGCTGCCAAGGGGCTGCTGCCATGCTGCCAAGTGAGTAACTGTTTGGTCTTGTGTACTGACCCCAGGTACACAAAAGCTGGCCTCCGCGTTTATGTGTGTGTGTGTGTGTGTGTGTGTGTGTGTGTGTGTGTGTGTGTGTGTGTGTGCGTGTGTGTGCGTGTGTGTGTGCACCCGACAAAAGCTGAAAGACACCTGCTGCCAGGCCTGTAGTTACCAGCCTCACCTCCATAAATAGAATCACTTCCAGTGTGTGTGTGTGTGTGTGTGTGTGTGTGTCTGTGTGTTTGTGCGTGTGTTTGTGCAATGTATCTAAAAGCTCTTTATATGTGCTGTGATAGTAATGCATTATATAGCACTGACTTTGTGGTAAATTGAATACAGTCTGTTGCATGAGGTATGATTAGCAGTGTCAACCATCAGGTTATCTTTTAATGTGCTTCAGGGCTTTGGACATTAACAAGGAATATTGTTATTATGCAAATGTAGACGAAGAGTCTGAAAAAAAGTAAGTTAAGAAATACTAGTCCGTAGTGAAAGCAGGGCAACGGCAGCAGTGTCAGGTTGTGTTTCTTATATCATGACAAAAGCCTTTTAAAGGGACATATCATGTAAAACTTAACAGTTCTTTTGGTATCTGGAGCCCCTACCAACTCCTAAAACATCTATGACCGCTTCGACTTCCTTACAAGAAACGGTATGCAAACATTAAGCGTGTTGAAGCACATGGGATTCATTGGTTCACGTCAGCTTTGTTACAGTGGCATCGAATTGGTATCGAGAATCGTGGAATTTCACCGGTATCGGTACCGACTACAAATAGAATCAGATCATGTGGCAAACACTGGACCGCATTTTTGAAATGCTTCCATATAAATGTAGGGCCCATGAAAAATAGCAAATAAGAGATTGTGTCAAACTAAGTTCTTTTGGTTCAGTTTTCCCTCTAGAATATATCAATGATGTCGCATCGGTTTGACTGTCTTTACGTTCACGTTAAGAATCTTCTGTCTCTCAGGATGGTTTCGTTCTAATCCTCCTCTTGTCTTCTTACCCTCTTCACCCCAGTTCATCCATTTCTCTCTCATCCCTCCTCTCTTTCCCCCATGTCTCTCCTCGCCCTCCTGTCTCTTCTCCCGCGATCTCTTCCTCTTTTCTCCCTCCGCCGTGCCTATCTCACCTCATCTTGTCGTCCCCGTTACCCCCTCACTCTTTCATCTGCCTCTACCCTTCATCCCATATCTCTCCCACCTTTCTCTCTCCTGTCATGCTTTCATCCCTCCCCTCTCATCCTCCCCGTCTCATCTCATCCCACTCTGCGCTCATCCGTTTCATCCGTTTTCCCTGTTTGTCAGTCTGCTTACTTGACTGACTGCTTATCAGAGACCGTTTTGCCTTCTACAGTGTACATAATGTCATTTTGTATAAAAACAACAAGCAACAGATCCGCCAGTCAAACCACATTGAGTTTCTGGATGTAAATGCAAGGCGTACATATGATGTGATTAAATCTTAGAGCTCAAGCCTACAACACATTTATTTCTCTGCATCCTCCGCTCTTTCCTGCATTACCAACAAAGGCGGTGCACAAGAAGACTACTATGGGATGCAAATATGGATGTAAACCGTGCAGTTAAAAAACGAGTGATGATGTCACCAGGGTTTAGTTGGATACTGAGATGGTTGAACATTTGGGGGATGGGCATCCATTATTGGAAACAAAGGATCTGTTGTCTTTGTAACTTCACAAATACTTGATGTCTGTCACGTCCGGGCAGAACACAGGACACAAATGCAGGGTCTTCGAGGTAAAGTTGTCTTTATTTGTAAGACTGACTCTCCAAAAAGGAAAAAGGAAAAAGCATGGCTATAAAAGATTATCAAAAAACAAAGATCACTCCACTCTTGGAGGAAAACAAAAACACTGGAGGCACTACGAAAGATTATCTAAACCAAAATCACTCCTTACGGAGGAAACAAAAGACTATGAAAACTTTAACAAACAACCTAAATCTAAGACACAAAAACTTACAAAATCAAAATCACTCTCTGGGAGAATCCAATGAAAACGGAAAACGATGGCTTGGTATTTCAAGACTTGGTACAATGGCAGGGCTAGAGGGACCGCACGGACGCAAGGACATAAACGAACACACTGACACAGGACAAGGGAAGACACATGAGGGAAGTGGACACAATCAGGAATCAGGGAAGACAATCAGACAGGTGACACATGAGGAAGGACAAGGAACCTGAAACGAGAGGAGAGTTACTATTTCAAAATAAAACAGGAAATGACAAGACAAAAAGACCCAACAAAATAAAACAAACCCAACAACTTCACCGCGGTGCGACGATGTCTTTGACTTTTTTTCTTTGTATCCTTTGAGTCCCCCAACTTTAAGGAAATACAATATTTGATCGCTCTTTAAAAATGTTGTTGGTATGTCCTTGTCCTTTTATGGAGTACCACCACATGGACAACATTCAATGTCCAGTAAATAGGCTTCACACACAGTCATGGAGACATTATTAGTTGCACACAGATGCACATGAATTCATATAATATATTATATATACGCGCAGGCTAGAAGTCATGTCTCATCCGTCAGCCGAATATAACTTTAAACAAGACGCCCTCACGCACAGCAAGAGCAGAAGCCATGTAGAGGTGAGTCAGTACATGTGTCTGGTGTGAATGTGCTACACTTCTCTTTGTGTTTGTGTGTGCGTGTGTGTGTGTTTGTGTGTGTGAGAGAGAGAGAGAGAGAGAGAGAGAGAGCCTCTGCTTTCCATCCGACCGCGTGGCGACTTTGAATAGCCTCCATCTCTGCTCCGCCACATTAGAGTAAAAGTGACGCGTGGCTCCAAGGCGCCGCAATTAGGCTGAGTCATGTCAGCGCCGGACGGCTCTGATGAAGGGCTATTAGAGAGCCAGGGATGATGGAGGCACTCATCAACCAACCCCCCCCCACCACCACCTTTACCACCATCACCATCATCACCATTCGTCACCACAACCCCCACCGCATGCCCCTCCCCTCCCCGCCACACTTCTCCTCCACATCCATCACCATTACCACCAAACTTTCCCAGGCAACTACTCTGAGCAAGAGTCATTTTAACCTGGCAGCGCTCTCCCGGCCATTTGTCCCTCCTCTCTTTTCTGCATCTGTCTCATTTCCTGCCACGGATTCATATATATTTCGGTATAAGTGCTCTCCATGAATCTTACACCTGCACCTTCTCTGTCTCTCTCTCCCTCTCTCTCTCTCTCTCTCTCTCACAGTCATGCACCTCTTTTAATAGCTCAATTTCTCTTATTCTCCCCCTATCTTCTCCAATTTGATGCATTTCCCCTGGTTTGAATAATTTTGACCGTATTAATCCATCTTTTCCTACCTCACACTTTAACTCTCACACCCATTTTAATACCTTATACTCCAAAAATCTATTTGTTTCTGAAAATTAATCATTTGTGTGGCTTCTCAGAACTCTGGCTCCTAAAGGTATGATGTTAAAAAGAGAGAGTTATGAGACTGTATTGTTTGGTCTTGGTTTATTTAACGTCTGTTAAATATATTGACGTATGTTTTTTTGGGGTATAGGTCCACAAATAGAGGAGACATCATAATCATGGTTTGTCAATATTCAGATCAGGCACACACCTCCTTGAGGACTTTACACAACCAGAATATAATTTTAAACTGTGAAATGTGCCACACACCTGATATGTGTTCAAGCTACTAACCATAATCACAATGTATTACCACTGGCGGTTTGTAAAAATATTACTTACTTATTAACTACCAATTAGTTTAAAAAACAGGGTGCACCAGGAGTCAGTAAAACACTTTTAGCGCACATTACATTTTAACTTCCTACAATCATTTTCACAAAATCACTGCAGCATGAAAATTAATAAAGAATTAACAGTGTCAATAGGGAAAGCAATTAAATAATGTTCCAAATCAATTTGAGCATTTGTGCAGTTCAGCGTTGGAGACACTATGAACGCCGTCCAATCTGCCACTTCTATTCACTCTATGCAGGCCAAAAATACTGTGTTATTTTCAAAGTGAGGTACATTTCTCGTTTCTCACCAGTCTTTGTGTAAATATTTAGTAAGGACTGGAGGGACTAGGTTCTGTAGTTATTTCAGTGATGTGTAAATCTCGTCCCAATTAGCACTTATTATCAAATGCCAAGTTTAAACAGCTGATGCGACAAAACCAGCTGAAATGAAGACTCCTCCTCCTATCTGTTTCTCTCTGAATCTCTGTGTGTTCACCACTGTCCAAAGAACAGAGCCTGAAGGCTAAAAGAGAACATCATTATTATTATTATGTGTGTGTGTGTGTGTGTGTGTGTGTGTGTGTGTGTGTGTGTGTGTGTGTGTGTGTGTGTGTGTGTGTGTGTGTCAGACCTATTGGGACGTGTTCTTGCTGGTCTCCACGTGACCCCCTAGTGGAGGGAGGACTCACACCTGGACATGACCTTCCCTGGTGTTCTTTAAGTCCTCTCCTTTCAGTGTAACTCAAGCCTCTCCTTCACTTTACTGCTTACATTTACACTTTTCCTATTTAGCCGTGCGCCCTGTTTTACATAATTGCCATCATGTGTGTCTGTATGATTAATTACATTGCAAGTCCAGAACCGTTTGATAAAGAAACATATTTTCTTTGCTCTGTTTTTTGTTTGTCGTGAACCAGTCAGATATTTTGAAGAAGAAGTATGGAAACCGCCGACAAGGGTTGTTTCATCAGGGTCACCCCATCAGACCTCTGTCTTTGCTGCGGCCCACCAAACATCCTTATTATGTTATTCTTTCACCACATTGCCATTGCGGTGACCTGAAAACTAACATTATGGTGTTCAACATAGGCTTTGACCGATTGATTTAATTAAATGAAACTCCCACTCATTTTCTTTCTATTTTCAACACCCTTTGTCCTTCTTTCACTCCCATCCACCGACTGTACCCCCGTGCATTTCGCCATGGTAACACTAGGTAATGTCCTTGTTCCTCCTATCTGACATGTTATCCTCCTCCATCACCCTTTGCCGCACGCCTTTCCATCTCCCCACACTGGAATTACCCTGATTATGATTATAGCTGTGATGATAATGATAACCACTGCAAAATTGCTCTCTTTCTCTCTCTCTCTCTCTCCCTCTCTCTCTCTCTCTCTCTCTCTCTCTCTCTCTCTCTCTCTCTCTCTCTCTCATATCCAACACCCAGGAGCATATGATTGACTGAAAGGCTGCCTACAAATGTCCCCCCCCCCCCCCCCCCCCGTCTCATTTTATTTTTTTCTCCTTCTTCTTTTCTTTGTTTCAGTTGGCTTTTTGATACTTTCCTTGCTCTCTCCACTCATTTCCGAAGCCCTCTCCAGCTCACCTCTTGTCTCTTTTCTGTCTTTTTCAATTTTATGGCAGTCTTTCATCTGTGTTGTTGTGCTCCTTTCAACGTTTCCTGGTCCATCGTAGCTCCGCCACTTGTCCTCGGCCCTCTCCTCTCTCCCTCCTGGTTCACCCTCTTATTGGTTCTCTTCTCCTTCTCTCCACTCTTCTCATCTTGTGCCGGCCTATTCTACCGCCACAAAGAAACCAGACACATTTGCTTTTTAGCCATATTGCATCCAGGAAATAATTATAGAGTTGCCTCTTGAATATGTGAAGTGGACAACATGAAATGTTTTTTGTTACTCTCCCTCATCTTTCATTGATGTATGCCCTTCATTATGCGTTTCCTGCTCAGCCTCTCTGTTTCTTTACCAGCGTTACATTGAAATCCATGTCATTTACAAGATGAACAAAACCTTTTTCAGAATTGAACTAGCGACGGCCGATATGCGGAAAATCCAATACTGCAATATATTGATCGAATTTCTCAGTATTGATATGGTGATGGTATTGTATGACTGACCATTAGTACTTTAACAGAATATTTACATGTTGTTTGAGAAATGGTCATTACTAATGCTGATATAATGTGTGAATTGCAAATAATAGAACAGCTAGAACAATTGTTTAAGTTCAGAAAACACTTTTGCCATATTAAGATATTACAATATCCGAAATCTTGTCTCATTTCACAACATCGATCTAATTTAGATATTTTGCCCTGCCCTAGTTTAAACTTCTCCAAGTGGTCACTGTTGCCATAGACTGAGGAAGCATTTGGCACTTTCCATCCCATGTTTTCTTTGCACATTTTTAATTTGCACAAAAAAAAGAAATATTGATACTTTTAAATCTGGCTTCAGTAAACTACAACTGACAATACATATTCCAGCCCTTTAAGGTCCATGATTGTGTGTTCCTATTCATCACGTGGTTTTATTTGGTCTAATTATTACATCGGGGCACAAACGAATGTTCGTGTTAAGATTATAAACTCATCCATTTCAATATAGTTTAACATTATTTACATTTCTAGGAGGACACACTTAACTATGAATCTGTTTTTATTCCCTGTCAACCTCTCCATCTCCTTCCGGGTGTTTCAGGGTCTGCTGAGAGCTCACATAGACCACCGTCATACCAAAAAACAAAACCACCATCCACAGTCTGGATAACCAGCATCTCTCTCTCTCTCGTGTGTGTATTTCGCTCTCTCACTCAATCAAGTTATCTTACAGCGCCTTCAGCTTGCATGTCCCTCCAGACTTGTGATATTATCAGCTGGATATTTGAATATCAATACTGTGTGAGCACCGCAGTCCCATCTATCTTTGTGTGCGTAATCTCCTAGGTATTATCCAGCCTACACTATAAGCATAGATTACACAATATGTTCTGCCACCACAATAGCGCATAGCTAAATCTTAATATGAGCATGATATTCATGGGAGGGTTTACACTCATTACATTAATCACTGTGCAGAGAATACACCAGTACTGGGTTGACATTTTTATAGGAAATCTGTTGACTAAATCTGATGGCTCAATTGGAATCCATTGCAAAGTTGTTTCATTTTTCTCATCGTTACAGCGTGCATTGTCATGGCAAAATCAATGGTAGTAAAGAGACAGAAAATGTTATGGACTCATTTTCAGCAGCTTTTTAAAAAATGTATTTCACCGCCTACCTCTTAGATTTGCGTCACACTGTAACACAATACATAAATATGTGTGAGACAAAGAAGTCCAGTGTCATATTCGATGGATGTTTCCCTCTTGCTGTACTTCCCTGCCCAGTTGGAGAGCTCTGGGGTCATAACAGGATACAGCGTTATTGTTTATGCTGCGTGCGACAAGATACAGCATTGAATGTTATTCTCACAGAGACAATAATGTGTCTGAGAATAACTTGTTATCAACTGGAGAGATAATTATCCTTTTTCTGTTTGTTGTAAATGTCAGATTGTTTTATCAAGCGGGAATATAATTATATGTTTTCCCTGTTCAAGTGTTATTCTGGTTTATTGAGATCTCAAATTTTCGAATAGTTTAATTTATAAAAACAGTTCCCTCGCTGTTCTGAAACCAGACTTGTATCGTCATTCCCCCCCCCCCTTTTTTTGATGATATACAAGTAATTATTATTATAGTGATGATATAGCATTTGATTTAGATGTGTTGTTGTTTGTTTTGAAGTGAGAAGTGGAATTAAACCTCTTTGGCATTTTCTTTTTATCTCTGTGGCATGTTATTGATTGCATCTGCTTTCTCTCTCCTTTTTTTATCATTCCAATTAAGTTTTATGCAAACCCACTTGTTGCATTAGGCAAGATCTTAATGCAAAACAAAATCCACTTTACCAGCCCAACTCAGAAACAGGGAGAATAACCTCCCATTCTCTAATTCAAATGCACTGTTTTCACCCAGATTGCCCAAATGAAATTGTTTTATAAAGTAATATATATGTATGTACCTCTTGCTGCCATTTGCAATAAGAACCATATCAAGTTTCCTAAAGACCTATGAAGGGGGTTTATCCTGATGCACAATGGAAACCTTATAGTGACTACATCTGTCTGTTGTTGTTTTTTTCTTTTTTTCTCATGCAGATTGCAATCTAATTGACATTTGTATATTATTATATTATGCATACATGCGTTGTTTGAGTTGACGACACAAGGTAGCCCGAGGAACACTCACATTTCGCTGCTGCATCGCATCTTGTTTTTGGCAGTTTGTCATAAGCTCTGAGGGGACTACGTTTCTCATGGAGAGGAAATGGCTTCATGATTTTAGTGGGCACGCAGCACCAATCGCAGGTAGCCCGCCAGAAGGGGGGCCCAAAGAGGGACAGTATCACAGGAGTAAAGTAAAAGAAATAACACGACTGTAGGTTTCCTTATTTTGTTTCCACATGTTGTCATGTGTGAAAAGCAGGAGAGTTGGGACCTTGTGGTTTGTGCTGGTGTGGGGGGTCGATAAGCCGGAGATACCAATGTGTTTACATGTGTCTATTTCTGTCAGGTGATTTCAATGAGTGGCGTGTGTGTGTATGAGGACCAGATGGACATGAAGCATCTCGAGTAGTGCATGGAGACCCAGCTGGAGGACTGCAACCGGACGCCATTGAACACAATGCGTCTGAGAACACAACACACACACACACACACAGACTCATACACACATTTAAATGGGCACACTGTGCAGACAATTCCCCTGATGCATCAACTCAGAGCGACAGTTCTCTCCAGTCAATCCAACACATTACCACGATCGATGTAAGAGGTCCTCATCTGCTGCACTCTGATGTGTCTTTGACGTGTTGACTGTCGGCCAGTTCTGTGATTCAGAGCCCGTCTGAAGCTCCTTTGTGACACCCAGCATGAGGCCCAGCTAAAAGCCACCCAGTAGCTGAGAGAGAGAGGAGGCCTCTCAGCACCGGGCTCTGCTCTCTGCACACGGCTGTCAATCTGCCACTTTACCACACGCCACTGCAAGTCAATAGCTCGACATTACTATAGAAACACCATGGATCAACGCTCCCCTGTTGGCTTTTGAGTTGCCGCATGTCGTGTGTACATGGCTGTGGGTGTTGTGGGTTTGTGTAGGTGTGAATGGAAATCTATTAACATTGACGACACTTTTAAAAGTGAAAAATAAACAAGAAAAGCAAGGTTGTTGGCAGTGCTAATCAGAGGCACAAATTGAGGATAAATTAACAAGTTTGGCAGTTAATCGAAACTATTTGATTGTAGTCTATCAGATTTCATCAAACGCAAATTAATCCAGTGCTTATAATGTTAGATGCCCTTTTGTCAGTTGTACGATCTGTCTCTCTAGAATAGCCATTCTGTTTATCATGTTGTCAATGCCAAGGGCTGCGAATAAGTATTCAATAGTATTTTCTGCTCTGAAAGTCTCCAGTCACAGCATGAAAGACACTTTCTGACATGAATTTTGGAAACCATCCCTGAGCCTCAATCAGTTTGCAAGTGTCGCCTTTCCATTTAGTCAACGGCATTGCTGTGTCTGTGTGTTAGTGTGTATTTATCTGTGTGTGTGTGTGTGTGTGTGTGTATGTGTGTGTGTGTGTGTTTGCGTGTGTGTGTGTGTGTGTGTGTGTGTGTGTTTGCGTGTGTGTGTGTGTGTGTGTCTGAGAATGCCACCTCTATCTGTATACCAGGTATTCCGGGAGGAAGTCACCAAGCAGTAGGACAAGCAGCAGTTCAAACAAGGTGAGATCTCCAATACACACACACACACACTCACATGCTGGCACTGCATCGGTGTTGCACATGACTTGATATTTGAGAAAGAACATGACTATATCTGATAACTTCTACTCAGGAAATCACCTTAACCACTAAGAAATTAAAACAAGGAAAACTGGATCCAAAAGACGGAAATGAAACCAGATTAGATCGAAACCATGGCCTTCAATATCTTCCATCAGTCCTCTGTTCCAGACCAAGGCTCCACCTCCACATGCCTCATGCCGCTGCTTCTTCGCTACGTATTGAACCGCAAAGGTTTTCGGGAAAGATAGAGAGAGAAAAATCAAAATCCCTACATTGCAGTGGTATGGAGATTGTTGTGCCTCAGATGGAGAAAGAGGAGCTCATTGGCGCGTAATTGCAGTAACTTATAATGCTGTGACTGTCTGAACATTAAATATTAATTGTCTCAAACTGCAGCCCTTATGTTGCTGATCTCCACTAAATGGAACACTTTACACAGGCGCCATTTGTCACAGTTATTTGCTGTCATCTCACAACTGGTCCCCTGCTAAAAGAAACTCCCTTCTAATACTTCAGTATCAACAAAGTGACATTTTGGATGTGAAAGCAGAGGTAATTTGTATTTATTCATCTCTTCGAGATAATCAGGCTTTCTGTATTCCTTCAAATTGTATTTATTCTGGAAGGGTCGATGGAGCATACTCGTAGCTACACTCTCCGACTCTCGTTCGTATTCACGAGGGAGAACTGCTGTACCTCATAAAACCTTTCGACAAATGGAGGTGACAAGCTCCACTACAGCCGAGGGTGACTGAGTACCTTTCTCAAAGACACTGAAGTAGTGTAGAAGCAGCAGGGAAAATACTCCTGCTTCAAGGTGCAGACAAATATTACAAACAAAATGATCCTATCTGAAAGATCCGTGAAAGAGCTGCTTAATTGACAATGGACTCAATTTGTAGTTAATGACTTCCACAATTATTCCAACAAAAACAGGATAAAGAAGTTTGACTACTGACTTAATGATCTTAATTACCATGTTGATGAATTACATCGTGCCTTTGTGCAGTCCCTGTCATCCTCTTCAGTCAGCCATACAGAAGGAGACTTTTCCGTCCTTGCCGACAGACGGACAGAAGCAGTTCTGTCTTTTGTTCTTATATTTACGTACTAACATTATTCAAAAGGTTTGATTTTTCCATGGTTTCAAAACGTTACACACAGTTGGATTTGTGTAAAGCCACTCAAATCCAACACAGAGGTGATTTCAGCTCCAGATTGTCTCCACTGGCGACAGCAATTTGTTTCAAGTTGTCTGGAACTGCTGGGCACACAATACTTTATTTCAAATGTTGTCGGAACACCAAGGTAGTCATTTTTGGATATTTGAACGGTGTGTTGGACACACCTTTAACCTAAGCATTTGGATTTTCTCAAATTGTCAGTTTTTGTCACAATTTGCATTTAGCCCTTTTCACCCTAAAGCTGAATGAATGTGGATGTATGTGGAAGTTATTACTCAGTCAAAACAGGTCAACTAAAAATAACAATAAAAACACATCACTTATCCTACAGCATCTGCCACACTGCACTTGTCGACTGTGCTGTGAATTATGAACTGAATTCTGTGCGAGAAAGAGTTCATTTAATAAAACATCATGAAGGTGGACCGAATTCAAAATCACTTAGCAAATTATGCTCAATACAATTAAAGCATTAGGTGCACATTTGTAGGATTTATGTGGGACTTCTGACTAAAACAGTGTTTCCAAAAGGCATTAAATTATAGCAGTCAACAGTTTAAGTGCTAAAAAGAAGCTGTGACTCATCTCCACACGGTGAGCTATATCACGGGGCCAAAAGGTTTTACCGCTTAGTTTTATACGCATCTGATTCCTCAGTTTCACCAGCAGAGATTTGAGAAAGATCTTTTAGAAAAGTAGAAGTGATGTAATGTGTCGCATGATTCTGTTGTCTTTCTCCATCTCGGTGAACAATGCTGTGCCAGAGTGTCTGCCGGGAGACCCCATGGAGTGGAGCCTCCTGACTCCCCGGTCAGCTCCCTGATGGAGCGAGTCGGGAACAAGCTGCACGCGGGGCTGTGTGTGGGCCCAGTGGTGGGGGGGGCTTCAGGTGGAGTCTGACATTGTTTGTTGCAGCACACCGTGTCCTATATCTTTTTGTTTTTGTTTATTTATTGTGTCCGGTGTCCTAATGTGTCTGCAAGCCTCCTCATCTATTGAAGCATAGATTTGGACTGGATTCAGAGAGCCTCTTTTCAACCAACAGCAGCACTTAAAAAAATGTGTTTTTGTCATGAATGACGACTCTGTGCTCTCAGCGTGGTCATACTGATGACTAAAGTAGCCCATATATCATATTGTTCGCTGCCCAAACGTCATATGGTGCCGTAAAGATGTGATTTACATTATTGAAAGGGCATTATGAAAGTCTTTTGCACAGGAGTGTAATAAACGCTGTGGTTTTATTGGGTAAATCACAAATGCATTGCGTGCATAAATCACAGAAAAAGATGTTGTGAATCCTGCATAAGGCTCACGATGCAACAGCCTCTCACAAAATTAAATATACTTGAACAATTACTCCCTGAACTCCGTCAAACAATATACATGAATGAATGCAAACTACAGACGACATTACCTCCTCCCATTATGTAAATAAAATAAAATCGGATAAAACCGGAACTGGCTCGTACACAATATATTTCCCTGCCTCCCCTTTTTCCTCTTCTCTCCTCTTTGAGTGTCCCGTTCTCTCTTGTTTCGCACTGTTCTGACCTGTAGTCCTCAATGAGTACATTAGCACAGATGAATAGCCCTGCCTGTACAGCCATAATTAGAGCAGAACATTTCATCTGCTAATGTGTTTGGCCAGGCACTCACCGTGCACCTACACTAGCTTCCAAGCCGTCGACACGCAGGTTTGTGAAAAGGAGCGCATGTGTGAATCACATTTCCGGGCTTCTCGGCTGAAGAGCCGCTGCACTTAATGGCACATCAGCTTCCCTGTAGCGGCTGTGTGTGGATTGTTGCCTTCGCAACAAGGGATTGTTCTATATTCCTGATGCATTGCCAGGGGGTTTATAATCGAGTAAAACTCACAAATAAACAACTCTGCCTCACCAGTTCAAAAGGGTTACGAATAAAATAAAAACTAAAACACAACACACAGAAGCGCGCACTCAAAAGCCTCTCAGCACCTTTATCTCTGTTTGGCTACAAGGAGGACCTCAAGTCTCATTGTTGGGGGGAAGTAGGATCAATTGTGATCACCAGACACTCAAAAGCATATACTGTGTATACGAATAAAATGTTCAATAAATGTTACAGGTTGTCCAGTGCATGTTCTAAAGTTAATCTCTACATATTCTGTGGAGGAAATGCAAAAATTAAATGTACTGTACTTTTCTAGTCTTCCGACCACTCAAAGTGCTTGAACACTTTCATCATTCACCCATTCACACACACTCATGCTCTGATGGGAGGAGCTACCATGCAAGGTGCCACCTGCCCATCAGGACTCATTGACATGGACGAGCGGAGCCGGGGATTGAACCGCCGATCCTCTGATTGAAGAACTACCACTGAGCCATGAGAGGACTATTAAATAAAAGAACTGAATTTAATCACATTAACCAAAATTCTTTATTCTGATAAACATGCTAAATTGAGGGGAATTGAGGGCTTTCTGTAGAATTTGGTAAATGTTGAAGTGGAAACGGGTTCATTGGACCCCCTGCTGTGTGCTATATTTCGTACATGTTACCTGTTGTGTGTATGTGTGTGTTGTGGTATTTGTATAGTTTCTGTATTCTGAGCACTGTTCCTTAAAGCAACTGCAAGGAACTTTCATTATGTATGGATTTTGTCAATCTCTGAGGGTAAACAATGGTGTTTCCGAACCCTAGCCTCCCTTGAGAAAACCTCATTTTACTGCAGCAGGGTCTGACAGTCAGCCCTCAGTCCTGGATCTGGTTCTCCTGTGCCTCCCTTCCCTTTCAGCGGGACCAGCAACACGGCCTCGGTCTCAGTGTTGGCAAGCATTAAGAATAACTATACTACTTCTCGCTGAAGGCAATATAGGTGTACCTATATAGAGGCATCAGAATTAAAATCAGACCATTTCATAAGCGGTCAAAAGTTCCTCAAAGTAACTTTAATGTTCAGGATGTTGCTCTCCTGGGTAATTTGTTCATTAGGTCACTGTTTATAATAATGCCCTTTTAATGATTTGGAAAAAAAGGATTTAATTACATGACCCTCCATGCAGCTCCTCAGTATTACCTTGAGGACGGCGGCCCTCACCGTGAGACCGCGTCTTAATGCCTGATTGGCCCTTGGTTTTGAGCAAATGAGGGCTAGAGCAAATACCCGAGGCTCGCTGTAATTGGAAACGAGAGGGTGGTTGCCGTGGCCGAGAGGGTCAGCTGTCATTCTCTCTCTTTCTGCTGTCACACACACACACACACAGTCACTCTTCCTCACAGCATCCCTCCATCGTTTTTTTTTAGATTCACTCACACGCACAAACTGACGGCCCCGGTTGTAATTAGCGGTATAGGGTACTGGTCACACATTATGCTGCTAATTGGGCTGGCAGGCACCATTACCGGAGCTAATCACCATTCTCTGGGCGACGAGGCATCCACGAGCTGCGACCACGATTTATATCACATTGCCAGAGCTACACCAACTAAACGGAGAAAACTCACAGGCTCCCATACTGGGCCTTACCCCATTTGTAGGTAAAGCCTTTAAATTGGGTCATGCTGCTTAAGGCTCGCCAATGTTGTCACTCTTCTGAAAGAATGCTTGAGTAAAACGTTCACCTCGTCCCTACCTGGATACCTCTAGACACCCTCTAGGCTCGCAGGGCTATAATGGGCTATGATGAATCCAGTCGTCTGTGGTGTGCGAGCCTGTTCTCAGGCTGCTTTGTGGCTGCCGGTGTTTCTTACCTCAGGATGACTTATGTCTCATCGTCCTTCCTCTGACATCATGAGGCCTTTTAGAGCCCCGTGAAATGCATCTGACCCATCAGAGCCTCGAGGCGAGCCAACCTGTGAGTGTAGCAGCCTTTGAATGGGAGAGAGGGAGAGAGGGAGAGAGGGAGAGAGAGAGGGAGAGAGAGAGAGAGAGGATTGCTGCCTGGAATCCTGAACATGGCTGAACAGGAACAGAGAAGTTTTTTTCCCAGCTTTCCACATCAGGAGGCTTTCATTTTCGTGCCCATTAAACATGACCTGACTTTAATTGCATTCGCGAAGCCCCTCGACCAGACCTCATTTCAAATTAGGGTTTCGTAACCCTTTTCCACAATGCTGGATTTAGCTTGGCCTGACTTAGAATGTCAGAGAGCAGGAGCCTTTTATTTTGATTGTTCTCATAATGGTTTGTCATAACTGAATAAGCTCTTTTCGAAAAAGTATATATTTCTACAAACATGCATTACATTTATCTCACAGATATGAGAGTAGTATCAATCTTGTAACTCTCAGAGGGAAAAAAAAGTGAATAAGTGTTTTCCCCAAAATGTTAAGCTATTTGTTTGAAGTTGGATATGGACCAGCTGGACTGAGCTCAATGTCAAATGCATAACAGTTTTTTTTTTGATTACTCACGTACATTAGTCAAAACTCTTCACACAGAAGTGGAAGTGGAGCAAACTTGTTGTCATTTTTCATTGCTTTCACACTCTTTTCTCATTCATACTCCACCACCTGGAAAACACGATATATTAGCAACACATTTTTTTTTAAACTGCAGTAACTGCATCGAAATATATATAAAAAAATATGAGCAGAATATTTACAATGAAATGAAATAATAATCCACAGCTGATTGCAATTTCAGTATAAAGCCTACCCAGATGTCCCGTTTATATTCTCGCTACCAAACGGACAAAAGGGGGACGGCTTCACAAGATGTGGATCAAGGAAGACCGGCTGGGGAAAGAAGAGGGAGGACGAGAGGGAGGACCAGGAGCGGTGGTCTGAGATAAGGGCCACAATTATTGACCATGCTGTACACCGTTGTCTCTATGAATAGATGCAAGGATATGGAAAACCGTTAGTAAAGTCAATAAAGTGAAAAAGGGTCCTCTTCTGAAAAGTCATTAGAACTTCAAAGAATTGTCAAGCTTTTTTGGAGATGAGAGTAACTGTTTGACCAAGATGCAAACTGTATACAAAGTCTTCTGAAGAAGTGTCTTCATTATTGACCAATGCTTGTTTACAATTTGAAGGAAAAGAGCTGTAATATTAGCCTACTTCAATGATTGAATTACTATTTCATTTTTTAAAAGAAGAGCACGTTTACACTGCTCTGCTTCTCCTCCGTGTTGTGTTAGGATTGGATCACCGCGTAGCCAGTTTATGGACATGAGGAGGAATGATTACAGCAACCAACGACTCCATCAGCCTACTGATGGGCAAGATTATATGAAGACAGACAGAAAATGTCTTTTCTATTTTCTCACTTTACAGTTGCCACCTGTCTGTCTTTATTTTAATCGTCCTCTGTAAATGAATGGCTCTGTCTGACTTTTCCCTTCGCTAAACACCTGTCTCTATAACAACCACATGTCACTCATCTGATGTGTGTGTGTGTGTGTGTGTGTGTGTGTGTGTGTGTGTGTGTGTGTGTGTGTGTGTGTGTGTGTGTGTGTGTGTGTGGCAGGGGAGCAGGTGAGCGAGCCTTTTTAAGATCAGTGACACATGAGCCGAGGTGGAGGCCATGTCTGTAGAGCTGGGGAGCAAGAAGCAGGTGGCAGACTTCCAGAGACAGGGTGACGAGTATACCTGTCCGTCATTGCACAGCAGAAGGCAGCTTGACGAGCCGCAGAAGGGAAGTCTTGTATAGTCGCTTTAACCATGTACCTCTGACACCGAAACCTTTTTTTATCCCCGCCACCTTTCGGCTGTGCTACTTTGTTATGAAACACGCTGTTGGACAATCAATTCATCCCATGACCTTTGTGGCAATCTTACAGAAACACGACTATGGTTTTTACACAATATGGCAAGGCGATACAGAAATATAGCATTGCATTAGTAACTATGAAGAAGTTATGATGTGCCACCGCTTTGTTCCGAACTGAAATATGAGGTTGGCATTTGCGGTTTTAAGTGAAATGTCTCTATAGCTATACTTGATGGATTCCTGGGCATTCTTGGTCCCCACAGGATAAAGTGTAATAACATTGGTGTTCCCTTAAAGATAGGGTAGGGTGATGTGTTTTTAAAAACTTTTTTTTAAAATATTTGTTGACATTTTCTTTAAATCCTGACAATAAAAAATAAATCAAAATCTGGTATCTGTTGGTGTCATAGGCCTGTAGCCCTCAGACCTTCTCATTTGAATGAAATAATTGCATTGCCTGCCTACCTGTCTACCTGTCTACCTGCGCACACTCTGTCAGTGCATTCTTCATGTCACCAGAGTCTTCCACAAGCTGCCAGCTTGACAGCTGTAGATACCAACAATGGCCATGTTGGTTGTTTAGGTTCATGTTGATAATCATGGGGGAGTGGCTCTGGAGGGAGGCTGTCAGTGTTGTCGACTCTTGAGCAAGTGCTGCTCGCTTCTTTCATTGGAACAGAGGTTTCCAACAGTGGGCGGGATTTGTCAAATCCAGCGTACTCTTGCTGATGTTGCCACCCTAACTTTAACTTTTCATCGGGCCAAATCTGTGAGCCTTTGTCTCGTCTGTGAGGAGGAACACAAGACTGACACATACAATCATGAAAGCCAAAAGGTGTTCCCTGCAACTGATAATTAAATGCCGTCTGCAGAGGTGGTCAAAGAAGCTAGATTATGAATGTGTTAATCAATCTAAGCATCTGGCCTTCATAAATGAGAATGTGACTCAACGAGAAGTATAGCCCGCGGTGTTCCATTCACCTATTTGCTATGTCCTTTCTCATTTACTATGCAGTCTATGAATACAAAGAACACGACACAGATCACGTCCCATGGCTGTCCCCCAGCATCGGTGGAGACTGTGATGCGGGCCATCATGATCCTCCAGGGCAAAGAGCCCACCTGGGCGGAGGCCAAGAGACAGCTGGGAGACAGACGGCAGCAGGATGAAGGGATGAATTGGAGAAGGGAATTAAAGGAGAGAGCGACGAGACGGAGACAGAGCCATTTGGCCTTGGCAAAGAGGAGAGTGGGAGGAAAGCAACAGTGAGGAAATGGGAGTGGTCAAGTGGCCTAAAAATAGTTTATAGATCACCCAACGCAAAGGCAGAACTACTCCTTCTTTATCTGGGTACCTAAAGGATCATTTGTAGTATTTTCAACCTGGGGTTTATTTTTGTCCATCTCCATTTCCATGGAATGACCACATTGTTTAATCGAGGCTAAAATTACCTCTGAAGGAGTAATGACAGCTGGATGATTGGCTGAGTTTAGGGTCACTTGAGCAATTCGTTGATACCTGAAAGAGTACAGCAGGTGAGAATATGAGTTGAGCTTTGGAATATGTGCGCCATTGTAGAAGCTGCAAAGATAAATAGTGTAACAGCAAGCAGCAATTTTCATAAAAAATAAAAATAAACTTTTATGAAAGACCCAAAACAAATAAAAGAGACTTTAAAAAAAACATTTGGCTGCCATGCAATTTTATGGGCAGCCCGCCAGTTACACCACCCTTATGCCATAACATTCTCTGTACCCCCTCAGATATGTGTGTATTTAGATTTTGAATCTTTAACATGCTTCTTTCCCTACCCTAGCCTGTGAATTGGAGGCACACCGAATTTCATTTGGCGATATATATTTATTGTTGTGCTTTTCAAAGAGGATTACAGAAGGTGAAAATCCCCTATCAAGAAGTGGAGATTCAAAGTCACACATTCACAGTGATATCACCTTAAGTTTGATTGGTAATTAGATGCTGTTTACAAAAGATGAGATGTGATTTTCTCAAGTGCTGTGAAGTATGATGAAGTATGATGAAGTTCGCTGGCGTACAGGTGGAACGTCTCCCCTCTGACTCACTGAGCTGATGTTCATCTTGATGATCACAGTCCTGTAACGGTAGAGCCGCCGGAGAGAAGATAAAAACACATCAAATACAAAGCAGGACGATGATTTGGGGAGATCACAAGGAAGGTCACAAAGCAAGGAAACACTTTATCAAACTGATAGTTATAAAAGAAGGTAACCGGAGCGTTTCCCAGCTGAGTCATATTAGTTACATTTGTCTTAAAAGGGCTATTGACTGAGATTAGCTGTAGTCCAGTGAGGACACTAAAGCAAAGACACACTGTTGCATTCTGGGTGACTTTGGCCTTCCTGCGTTTGTTGTGAACAACGTGACCGAAGTGATGTTGCACAGTCATCAACGCGGCAAACAGGGAAACGGGTCCCTGAAATATGCTCTGATATTCTGTTATATTATTGGAGACGTGAACACACCATATTAAGCTTTTGCGATTATATAGCTCAAAAGAGTTTCTCTGGCTTTGTGGAATGGTTGTGATGGATTTGGCTTTGTTTCTTCATTACAATATTCTGTGTGTTATGCACTAACAGAAGTTGCTTTGATGGATGTATGTGGTGTTCTCCTCTTTCAGGATGGTATGCCCTGAGGCCAGGCTCTCAAGTGGATCATCTACATGGAGATAAAACAGTAAGCCTTGACTCAGCCAGTCTGGTAATTAGAATAAGGACTTTATTGTATTGTCTATACTAATGCAAATGTACATTTACGGAGAACAAATCATGGGCATCTAAGTGTCCACAAAGGAAATGAAGGGACATTTTGTATTAAAACATTAAAGGGAATAGATTCCAAAAACATTTTTTCAAACTCAATGTTTGTGTCCCTGAGGGCGAATCTCTGTCTGGCTGCACATTTCCATCGACTTCCTATATGCATCTCTTGCCAGCTTGAGATGTTGCTTTGCGTTGTATGACGCAACTGAAGGGCATTTTCTCCATTTGTTATTCAGCAACCCAGAGCACATTTTTTTTATAGAAAACTTGGAGCAGTTGAGGGTTTTTGCAGAGTACTTTGTGCAGGGAGCGGAAACTTCTACTGCTTCAATCCGTTGACATCGCCAGGGGGGCCTTTGCCTCTCTGGGCAATGACCTTTGTTGCCTCTTCCCCTGGTTGCTGCCCATTTTCTCTCACTGCACTTACTCTCTCAAACATTAACAAGTCGAGGAAGATAATCAAGCTATTGAAAACAGGTTGGACGCGAGAACATGAGCCCATGTACAGGCATTCATTCATAATGGAAGCCAGATTGTCTCGGGCTGCTATCAGCTGAGGCGTTCTGGTCATATTGAAGGACGGCTTTTGGGATTTGAAGGGATTTGCTTTGACTGGGTATCAGATAAGCCATTAGTAGTGGAACGCTAGAGAACGCCTCGAAGAAGGTTTACAGGAGCTAATATGTCCTTCCTGTTTTCCAAAACTACTGGCTCTTCTGTTTTCCCCCCTCACTCTTAACTCTTTTCATGTGTGTATATGGCATTTCTTGTCAAGCATATTCATGGAACACTTTATTTCAGTAATAATTTGAAAAATAAGATCATTTTGAAATGTGTGTCCATTGTCCAGAATCCAATTTCCAAAAGATGTCCCAATAATGTTTGGCTAATTTAACATCTCCATAATACCAAAGCGGTAAAACAATGCTTCACGCACTCAACACCGCCGCTGTACATCGGTACTGTGCTTGAGGTAGAATGCTTATGTGTGACAGATCCTTTTTTTATGATCACTGAAAAAAGAATAGGACACATACTATGATCCAAATGTACAGAGGAAGCTAATCAGAGGACCGGAATTAAATATCGAAATATTCTACGCTGTCGCTCTCAAATTGATTTACAGACCTCTTAACACTGGAAACGAAAACTCATTTTTCTCTGATGGTGTTGCTGATCAGGTTGCAAACACAAAACCACCCTGGCCCCTTTATAATAATACAAAAATAAATAAATTGGAGAATGAAATGGCTGTGTTACATTGTGCCAACAAAGTGACATATCTGACGTATTGTGTTTTCTTTTAGATCCTGAATGCGTCATCTGACAGAGAGCTCGCTGCAGAGATGTGTGCTCTATCAAAGAGAGCGAGAGCGAGGGCAAAGGAGAGGGAGTGGGCATGTCACCTCACTATTTTTCCATCCCGATCTTTAGGTCATCGTTGTTCTCGTCGTCCGCCCTGCTTTTCAAAGCGTCCTCCATCTCCACAGAACCGCTGCTCCCTCGGCTTTTTTGTTTCCTCTGGCCAATTCCTTCCCAGTGTGTGCCATTCGGACAGTTTGGTCCTCTTTGGTCCCGCTGACCTTTCATTCTCTCGCTAGGTCTTCGCTCCGCTTCATTCGCTCCCACTTCATTCAGCCGCCAACTCGCAACGTCGCCACAGCGTGACATTTAGGGACAATTGAGTCGTGGCGGTTATGGATTGCGACTGCAGCGTGTGAGAGTGGCGTATTTGTCTATAAGCCGTGTCGTCTGTTCCTTCTGACCTGACAATAATCAATAGCTCTTTTTGTCTCTTTGTCCGTCCATCCAGTACACCCCTCCATTGTGCTAAGAGTAGTAATGTGAGGTTGTTTCATTTATAAAGCACGCTTCACACACAGAGGCAGGTTTTTAAGTCTGGGTTTAAATAGTCGTAGAAGTATGATTTGAACCATTATACAATACAACAAAGTTCATTTTACATACATGTTCACCCAACATATAAATAAATGCTTGATTATTTACCAATGGGAAAAGTCCAAACCAATGTAATTATGAAAAGGAACTCCCTCCACAGAGGGGATCATCATTGTGGATTATCCCTTATTGCAGCTCTTTCTCGTAAATTCAATACACTTGATTGGTTTCGGTACTTAAACTAAAGCAAGCACAGTTAATAATATCAATTTTATTATTATCTCCGCCAGGACAATCATGTGTGTTTTTGACGCCTTGCAGGCCATTGGTGTCAAGACAGGCAGTTAGCCAATTGTGGGTTGTATTTATTCAATAACACATTACAGCAGCGGGCGTTGCAGTCCCATCTATTGACTGCACCTTTCTAGTTGAAATTATAATTCTTTGTCACCACTGTACATATATTTTAATCACGTGGTACAACGCTTGCAGTTTGACATTTTGACATCCCTTTTCAGATTTTACGATAACCATGCTGAAAGAGGCCACTGGCTCAAACTCAGGTGTCAAAGCAGCTGGAAAACACCCATGGAGTCAAGATCAACGTGCTCCCAGAGACGGGAGTTGTAAGGAAGAAGGACCTGAGGGAGGATGGCAAGGAGGGGATGGGGAATGGAAGGAGGAGTTTGAAAAAAGTTACAGAGAGGATCAGAGAAGGTAGAGGAGTTATTAACAAATGTGTCAGAAAGACGTTATTGGATGACCTGAGGGAAAAGTTTGATGGAATTAAAGAGACTCGGCAGGATATTATCCAATCCTTAAACAAAAAAAGTGTGAACAACTTGTCTGAGAAGTCTCTGCAATACTAATACAGTATACACAATCTGCAATATTAAAGCAGTAACTACAATACTAATGTAGTAACAGCAATATTATTCCATTATCTGATATACTAATGCAGTATTCACAATCCACAATATTAATGCAGCTAATGCAGTATCCGCAAGACTAATGCAGTAACTACAATATTAATGGAGTAACGACAATATTAATGCAGTAACTACAATATTAATGCAATAATTACAATACTAATGCAATAATTACAATACTAATGCAATCATTACAATACTAATGCAGAAACTACAATACTAATGCAATAATTACAATACTAATGCAATCATTACAATAATAATGCAGTGGGGTTAGGGTCTCCCTGACCCTCACGTCAGGGCAATCCACGGCGCAATCCACAATACTAATGCAGTATAACTGCAATACTAATGCAGTAACTACATTACAAATGCATAACTACACTACTAATGCAGTAACTACACTACTAATGCAGTAACTACAATAATAATGCAGTAACTGCAATAGTAATGCATAACTACAATACTAATGCAGTAACTATAATACTAATGCAGTATCGACAATACTAATGCAGTAACTACAATAATAATGCAGTAACTGCAATAGTAATGCATAACTACAATACTAATGCAGTAACTACAATACTACAATACTAATGCAGTAACTACACTACTAATGCAGTATCGACAATACTAATGCAGTAACTACAATAATAATGCAGTAACTGCAATAGTAATGCATAACTACAATACTAATGCAGTAACTATAATACTACAATACTAATGCAGTAACTATAATACTACAATACTAATGCAGTAACTACAATACTAATGCAGTAACAACAATACTAATGCAGTAACTACAATACTAATGCAGTAACAACAATACTAATGCAGTAACTACAATACTAATGCAGTAACAACAATACTAATGCAGTAACGACAACAATAATACAGTGACTACAATACTAATGCAGTAACTACAATACTAATGCAGTATCTGACATACTAATGCAGTATTAGCAATCCGTAATGCATTAACTACAATACTAACGCAGTAACTGCAATAGTAATGTAGTGATACATTAATGCAGTAACCACAACAGTAATGCAGTAACAGCAAGACAAATTTAGTATAAGTATATTTTTAGTAATCTCATAATTATATATTATTTTGTTATGCAGTGCTGAACTACAACCTGTGACTTCAGGATTTTATATTATTATTTCTTATACTAGATTTATATCATCACTTTGTGTAATATGAACGGGGTCACTCGTAGTACAAGGAATGATAAGGCACATTATGTATACATAACATGTATGTGCAGTCTGAATTAGATAGAGCAGCACTATTGATGGCATTCATAACTCCTCCCTAAAAGCTGTACGTCATACCTAGGATATGTGTGTTGATTCTGAGGATGGATAATTGATAGTGATGCTGATGATCCATGTGAAATAGGTTATCATTGTTCGTAACGTTTATAATTACCTGTCTATATGGTATATTCTTTTCTTCTATGAGTCTAAATTGCATTGGATTGATGCTTGCAGACAAAGAGGAAGATGTGACTATGAGTGGGAATATAGGGAGATGAGGAGCTTATTAAGAGACGGTAGGAGGACAGGGACATATGAAGGAAGGACAGAGATTTGGTATGCGAGGAGGAGGAAAGAAGACAAATAATGTGAGGGACGAGGGAGAAAGAGGACAAACGCACGATGGATGGCAAGGAGCCATAGCAGGAGGACGTAAGGGGAAGGAAGAGGGATGAGAGAAAAGAAAAGGTGGGCAAAGGAGGACTGATTGAAGATGAAAAGGATTGCTGAGGTCAGTAGAAAGGTTGTATAAAAAGCAAAGGACGGAGACTAGTGGAGGGAGCGAGCATTTGACAAGTGAAGACTCACAGGGCACTCTGTAACACAGTGGTACATTGTCGTGTTTTGTTTATAGACTGATCAACACACAGACACATTTCCCAAAACTCACACTATTAAAAATACAATGTAAAACAGTAATTCACGTGTGAAGTGTTACACAGACAGCTTTAAAAAACAAAAAAAACAACAGTCAGAAATATTGACAGAGAATGAAGAACACGTGCAAAGTCAGCAACCCAAGAATAAAGACCAAAGAAGAGAAGAACTGTTTCACACAACTGGGTATTGCAGAACTGTGAAGGTGGAGAACAGACTCCAGCAAAGACTAATTTACACTGCAGCAATGATGACAGATGGACTATGGAACCTTATTTTACCCCATAAATGTTTTATTCCTAGATCCTCCAAACTATTAGCTGCTTCCCCTTTGTTCCCCTCACTCTCCTACGCTCTCTGCTGGGATCCAATGTTTAGCTCCGACTTTGTTCGAAGTCAGCGTGTTCTTATAACTACGGCAAAAGCTTTTGCACTGCTAGTATGAACTTACACCCACAAAGGGCACCATGTTTAGACCTTAGGCAGTACTAATAACCAGACTGCATGGGCGTGTGCTGAAGCACTACATGCTACACATCTGGAGGCCATTACAATCTTAATCAGCCTTAAAACTCCGTAATATTGAGATATTTGACAATACCCTAGTTTGGATTTGCCTTGGTTTGGGTTAGTTAGTTAGTTAGTTAGTTAGTTACTTAGTTACTTAGTTAGTTAGCTATTGTTGTGATTGCTTAATGAAGCAGTTCAGATGAACAACGAGGTGGGACACGATAGAGATGGATGAGCTGCACAACACTTTCACATCCCATGAACAGTACTCCTGAGAAACTTTGTTTTACCACCAGGTGTGTGTGTGTGTGTGTGTGTTGTTGGAGGGTTTTATTGTTTTACTGCTGCAGCCAGAATGTTCTTCCCACCTGCGTGCATGCGTGCGTGTGTGTGTGTGTGTGTGTGTGTGTGTGTGTTGGTGTCTTCAACATGCGTTTCCGGCTGTCTACTAAAATGTTTCAAGGTTTTGCTTGACAATTGAGAACAGCTGTATACTTTCTGTATTTGATTTAAAAAACAACCCCTTGCCTCTGTGTGTGTGTGTGTGTGTGTGTGTGTGTGTGTGTGTGTGTGTGTGTGTGTGTGTGTGTGTGTGTGTGTGCGTGTGTGTGTGTGTGTGTGTGTGTGAGTGTGTGTGTGTGTGTGTGTGTGTGTGTGTGTGTGTGTGTGTGTGTGTGTTTTATACCCCGGTGATGTTGTATTCTCTTAAGCTTTTCCTGACAACTGATGATCTATTCATGGCTGCTTGACTGAAGGGAGAAGAGAGCAAGAGAGTGTGTGGGTTTGTGGATATCTGTCACTCACTCCCGTTGCTTTATTCCATCAGTGGGAATTAGATTTGACAAAGTTGAGCTCAATATTAATGTGATCACAGGAGGATTTTGCTGCTGCCAATATATCTTCTCCCCTCAGCTTACTCTAGAGTCTAGTGTTTATCAAGCTCAGTTAATGATGTGGGGTCATGATTAATGATTCCTATGATAAGTCAGCGAGTTTGATGAAAGTTTCACTGAACATATTCTTAACACAATAAGTCACATTTCTCTTTCACCATACCCTCCTTTTATTTTATATAATCTGCCTTTTCCAATTCTCTCGTTCTATAATACCTAATCCATCCATTTCCCCCTCATATTTACCAACTGCCCTCCATGACATGTGGCTTCCTCCAGTCGGCTCCTCCTTGTCGGTGATTGTGAGAATCTCTGTAATGAGCTGCAGAAGCTATTGAGAGCTCTCTGCGTCAGAGCTGCATATTGTAATCATGCTGTGGAGCCGGCCACTCCCTACTGCGCACAAGCTGCGAGTGTCAGCTGTTATCCCATCTATTCCTGTGGCTAATTCTGTCTCCTTCTTCTCCGTCCATGTCGGGGTCTCTTGGTCGCCACGGGGCGACTGCGTAGAGCAGCGTCGTCCTTCAATCAGAGGACAGGGGGTTCAATAGGCGGCTCCGCTAGTCTAGGTCAAAGTGTCCCCGGGTAAGACACTTAACCCCAGCTCCCGCAGGCTGTTCCTGCAGTGTATGAATGATTGGATGGAGTCTTGATGGGCAGGTGGCACCTTGCATGGTAGCCACTGTCATCAGTGCATGAATGGGTGAATGATGTCATGTCGTGTTGAAGTGCTTTGAGTGGTCAGAAGCATAGAAAAGCGCTCTACGAGGACAATTCTTTTGCCATGTTTCTCTGTGTTTCCGACTGTCTGACTGAGCCCACCCACATCCCACCATTAGCCCCTATTTGATGGCTAAAGAGGCCACAAGGGACTGAAGCGAAGCCCCAACGGTGCTGTAATTCTCAGCTGTTGAAGTTGAGAACTGTGTCCACTTTGAAATAATTACACGTGTCATGCATCGCTTGTCTAATTCTGGTAGATTGTAATTTACTGGAAAACTCAACCCCATCCCAGGGTTACCATTAGGTGTCAAGTGAGTTACACCTTGTTGGCTCATCTGTTCTCTCTTTCTTTTTCTCCTCCCTCTGTTATCCCCAGGTTGTGGCGGAACCCACCAGCAAGACTCCTCTGATCTCTGTTCTGTGTCTACGCTGCTGTCTACGCATGCTCTCTCTCTCTGGGCCGGCGACAGGCCCACATGGCCGAGACCCGGAGCATGAGAGAGGAGGCCGTCAAGATCGCTTCAACCAAATCTTTGCTTTTTCTGGTCCGGCCTGCTCTTCTGTCTCTGATTTGTTTTGTTGCTGAGGAATGTTTCTTCTCCCACAAGTGTTTCTTTCAGGCTCCAGTGTCATTTGCGTTTGACAAAGTGCACGGAATACTTTATGAATATTTGATTGATTTGGTTTATTCAGATGAATCTTTCATTCACCGTATCGACCCACTGTTTTCCCTGCTCCCTCATGCTCATCTGCGTGATTTGCAGCTATTTATTATACTAGTGGAGGCCCGACTGTCAGCTTCTAAGGTTTGTTGCCTTTCAGACACGCCTCTCTGCAGCAAGGCAAATGTCACTGTTATACATCAAGCAATTTGTTTGTTTTCGGGAAGTCAATTTTTATTGTCTTTCCTTTGATTCATTTTCACCCTTCCGTGTCCTGTCCCTTCTTTGCCTTAGATGCATAACAGTCATAAGGGCCTGTGTTCAAATGGCAAACAATCAACTGCCAACTTAGCTATTACCTTGTATGATAATAATCAATCAAATCCAAAATATCATCAATCATCCCTTACCCTGAATGGTCATTTGTACAGGCAGCAACCTCCAGTTGTGAAAAGTTCCTTAAACTTGCATTCTTTCTTATGACCATAAGGGGGAGACTACACTGTTTATATCAAAGTCCTTTAGAAAAGGACCTACTTCTCATGATTTATTAAGTAAACATTGTAAATATGAGTTAATCGTCTTAATCTCTAGTTTCAAGTCTTCTTCAATACAACATGATGTTAATTCAGCAAATGGTGGACCATAAAGCAGGGTATGCTTTAGGGCGGGTCTACCTTGTGATTGACAGGTCACTACCACAACATTGTCCAGTCTGGGAGTTGTTTGTGTTTTCGTTTTACAACTTAATCCCTTTCACAGTGTGTTGTCAGTTCACGAAGATGAACTAATATTTTGCTTAAGAATTGCTTAGCTCCACCCTCTCATGTTACTTCTGAAACCTAGTCCACGAGCCAACAGTGGGCATCACATTGACTACGTCCACTTCTTATATACAGTTTTGTAACAGAAGATAAGATGTATTCACAAATACAATGTTTTATAAGGACTTAATCTGTCATTATACGGAAACCATGCACCACACAAATGTCTGTAAGGCAAGGACAGATCCAGCCAAGAACTGGTTCTTGTTTTTTTTAAATTCTTTCAATTGTTAAGCTTGAAAGAAAATAGCTAGATTCGTCAAACAAGTCATGGCATGCACGTAGGCCTGCTTAGACCTTTTACACTCACACTAATATACTGTTCATTATGCACTTGATTGATTCATTAGGCTCTCATTAAGCTTGGAAGCCAGCACTTACTACGAATGTCAGGTTACTCAGAAATGTACAATAAAATAGGCAGGCGTCCTGGTGCCACATTCGTTCAGACACATGCCTTATCAAGGCAACAGCCCTGGTTTGACCCTGCTTATAGGGAACTTTGTTGTTGTACATCTCTCTTGCTCCCCATGTTCCCTGTTCATCCATCCATTTACTATCCACTTATCTAGGGCCAAATCACAGGGGGCTGCAGGCTTAAGAGGGTAATCCAGACGTCCCTCTCTTCAGCAACGCTTTCCAGTTCTTCCTGTGGCGCCCCAAGGCGTTCCTAGGCCTGAAGAGAAATGTAATCCCTCCAATGTTTTCTGGGTCTACTCTGGGGCGTCTTAACAGTTGGTCTTGCCCGGAAAAAACCTCTTAAGGGAGGTGTCCAGGAGGCATCGGGATCAGATGCACGAACCACCTCAGCCAGCACCTTTCGGTCACTAACCAAAGCTCATGACCACAGGTCAGGGTGTGAACATAGATGGACGGGTAACTCGAGAGCTCAAGGATTCAAGGTTTTTATTTGCCTTCAACACCCTCTTCGCACCAACTGCTCCACCAATGTTCACACCACACCAATCTGCCAAATGTGAACAAAACACTGGCTGGGCAAACTCCCATGACCCCTCAATCTGACCTGCAAGGGTAAAGAGCTGGTCTACTGTTCCATCGCCGGGACGGAATTCACATGTTGCTCTCCTTGGAGCTGAGGTCCGACGATTCCCCGTCTGTATCTTTAATCTGACATGTGTCTCGGTGAAAAGAGGAAGACATCGCCACAGCTGGTGTGGAACATTGTCTGTGGCTTCACGATTCTGAAGGCGAGCGTTTAACAGTGGCAGTTATTGGCGTATCTGCCGCCAGATGGACTCCCATCGGCACGGTGGAGATGTTGGATGGACTGCTTAATGACTGAGTGCCGATGACTATGATGCGGTTGTGGCAGTGATGATTGATTGGAATGTATGGCTGGCGATGATTTCTTTGTCAGTAATCTGCTCTAAAACGCTGCAGACTCAGCTCAAGCTATTTTATACTCTGCCAGAGTGAGTTTGACTAATGGATAATGACAATCAAGTTCAAATGTATGAGACTAAATCTTATGGCTAACTTGTTAAAATGTCCTCCTCTCCATTTCATCTGTACTGTTTCTGTCTACTTCCTCCGGCAGAGAGTTTGTATGTGCCCTTGGTCTGTATATTTCATTTTCAAGTCAGTCTGTTATGATCATCGTCTTGACTCAAACTATGCAACAATACCCAGTATACTGCATTTATAATGTACACTGCTTTGATTTAAATACATACATGTATTCATGTCCAAATGCATACAGTCCACTAATGTAAAAAACACATTTGCGGAAGCGCAGTGCGGCTGCACAACAGCTGACAGAAGCCACTTACTTCAACTCTCTGCCAAAGCACCTCGTGGTCACAAAGCACGAGCACCACCAAGTGGACAATCAGGTTATTACATCCTGGGAAATATAGACACAGTGGCGCCCTGATGAACCCTGACAGGAACACTAAGTCACTTTTTTTAATTTTTTTATTTAATCACTTTTTTATCTAACACTTTTTCACATTTAAGCACATTAATACACACAGGCAGCCATTCAAAACATATTTAAGGATGAAGCTTGCTGGTGGTAAAGCAGATAAAAAAAGCTATTTCTTATTTACAAAAATGTATTGATGCTATCATGACATTATTAAGTTGTGAAGCCATATGAATAACTTGACTGCCTCATAATGGGCCACATAATATATAGACGGAACTACGGCAACGAGTTATTAATTGTATCTTTTCATTCTCTCATTCTAAATAAATAATATCCGATATTAAAACTCTCTGTCATCATTAGTGTCATCCACAAATTCTTCTTTCTCCGAGGAGGATGTAGACAACCGTGAAGGTTTTTTTTCCCTGGACCGCGTTGCACCTGCACAGGTTCAGACTAAACCGCAACAAATGTGTGTCTGCGTATGACTGAATTAGGATGTCCATTGGTGTCTGTGGTCCGTTAGGGATTACTATCTCTTACCTATGTGTGTTAAAGCCGGGGCTTTTGTGTTTTATGAAGCAGTGGCAAATGTCAAATTAGAACTTGAAAGTTGTCCTTATCTGTGCCACATTATGTCAGGTAAGGTAATAAGTGTAAAGATTGATCGAGGACTGTTCACATAAATACAAGTAATCCGCATTAATAATCCAGGAAATGTGGAATAATGTTGGAGATGTGAATGTGTCCTAGACCACATGGCCTGTTTCTGCTTGAACCTTTCCCTTTATTCCAAAAAGCAATTATGAATCATTGCGCAATTACAGTATATCCAGATTAGACAGGGTGGCCACCAAATTCCCACTATAGACGGGGGATTAAAACGACAGATTGAAAGCTTAATGTGTGTGTGTGTGTGTGTGTGTGTGTGTGTGTGTGTGTGTGTGTGTGTGTGTGTGTGTGTGTGTGTGTGTGTGTGTGTGTGTGTGTGTGTGTGTGTGTGTGTGTGTTAGTTGGTCCCCGCTGGCGATGCGAAAAGTGATCAAAGACTCCGGTTTGGAGGAGGCCTTTCACTGCATCCTATGAAGCCTGTGTATGGACACCGTAAACCACAAACACACACTCACACAGAACATGGACGCCTCCGAAAAATAAGTCTCTGATGAACATATTCCGAATCAAGTTATGTCAAGGCTTCTACTGCGTTAGTGTTTTTTAATTCATTCATTTCCAAATCACGCTGTGTTATTTTCCTCACGATGTGTTATACTTCTCAGACTGATGCTAGTTCTTTACTTGCTGTCTTCCTTTCTTTCTTTTTCTTCCTCTTGGTAAAGTGGGCAGACACAGACTAGAATGAAGAGGTGCTTGGATCAATAATGTCAAGACAGCTGCTCTTTGGAGAAAGAGTAGTCTCTAATAAAACAATACAAAAAGCAAATACTGAGTAAGGAGCAACATATAGATGTTTAAATTGGTATAAAAACAGCTTCACTTACGTTTACTCTATATATATATATATATTTTTCAACACGCCACCCACTTCATCATTTAAATACACAAGTTTTCCGTAATATGCCACCATTTGAGATGAACTTTTACTGGATGGTATTCCTGGATATTCAGGACTGATCTTTGTGATCAACACTGATCCATTCTGCTCCCTTCAGCCAGTCCAACAGCTGCAGGCCTGTACTGACTCACTGGTCTGTTATTAAAGGTGTATTTATCCATCACTCTGCCTGGCTGAGCGGACACACACTTATTGTTCTCCTGTGTCCAACACACACATACACACACACACACACACACACACACACACACAGTGATGGGTCTCTGGCAGCATTCCAGCTGTAATTCTTTCTGAACTCTCCATTCTGGCTTCATTATCACTGGACCTCTCTTTACAGTGAGGAGAGAACACAGGGTGCTGTCAGCCTGGGTCAAGGGGCTAGACAAGATGCTGGCTTCATGTGTGTGTGTGTAGTGTGTGTAGTGTGTGAATGTGTGTGTAGTGAATGTGTGTGTGTGTCCACCGAGCAGGGGTCATTCGGGGCATTTTGTGTTTTTCTTCAAGTGTCTGATTCGGTCATCATTATGGGCCGCTGTGCATGAACGCATGTATGCAGATGCAGATGCATGTGTATGTGTGTGTGTGTGTTTGTCAGTGTGTGTTTTTGCACATGTATGTATTTGGGAGTCGCTGTTCATCAGGTGGAGCGTACCTTGGCCCTCAATGGCTGAACAAAGCCACCGTCTGTGGACTAATCGGAGTGTAATAAGCAAAGTAAACCTTCCAAGGCCTGCTCCACTTCCCTAAAAAGACCCTGAGCTCATTGTGCTCGAGCCAGCGG
The DNA here is from genome assembly GCF_009769545.1 of Cyclopterus lumpus. NCBI lineage: Eukaryota > Metazoa > Chordata > Actinopteri > Perciformes > Cyclopteridae > Cyclopterus > Cyclopterus lumpus. The sequence goes on along the minus strand of NC_046983.1, from coordinate 7,329,150 downwards.
CTTATTACTGCTGGATGTACTGTGTGTGTGTGTGTGTGTGTGTGTGTGTGTGTGTGTGTGTGTGTGTGTGTGTGTGTGTGTGTGTGTGTGTGTGTGCGTGCGTGCGTGCGTGCGTGCGTGTGTGTGCGTGTGTGTGCGTGTGTGTGTGTGTGTCTATTTCCTTTTATAGCAATATTGGACAGCCATTAGGGCTGCTGCCTCCAGCTGAGCTTCTCTATTCGGTTCTACTGAAGACTTCTATACGAGACAACTCTCTGCTTCTGTTTCTCCTTTTTAAAATGTCGTTCTATTTGTGGCTCTCATCGACACCCCCAACTTTTCTCATTTTACTAAGTGATGCTGTAAATCTTTGGACTCGACTCATCTGGCCTCAGCAGCAACAACAGTCCCTCATAGACTCTCCATCCCTTCATCCCTTCTTCCCTCTCTTCTCCGCCCCTCCTCGGCATGGCAGCCTGTCATTAGCTCTGAGCTCACAGACTCATGGCTTTAATTTTGGCCTGCATGCCTCTCTGTCTACAGACATTTTGTATCGGATTTCTTCACAAGGCTCTGCTGTATGTGTGTGTGTGTGTGTATGTGTGTATGTTTAGGTGTATGTGTGTGTGTGTGTGTGTGTGTGTGTGTGTCCGTACTGTGTGTTCATTGGTGATTGCTATGCGGTCCTACTGAATACCTCTGTTCCACTTTTAAACCATAGACTGCACCGTTTGGTGTCAGCCCAAAAAAATTATTTACTGGTCATTTCAAATATTTCAAGGTTGTATTCAGACGTAAGAATTGTCCCCCTGAAAGACTGAACACAAACTTCCTCAGGGTTTAAGAGCCTCTTTATCACAGAGGGGGAGGGGTGGGGTAGGGTGTGGGGGGGGGGGGGGGGGGGGGGGGGGGGGCACTGACAGCAACATGTTGAATGTGAATTCAAATTAAAATGTTTTTTTCTTTAATGGATAAAAGCTTCTGCTGAAATAAACTGGATTCTTAATGCGGCGTTGAAACATCTTAGAGTTATTTAAATGAAGCGATAATTAACTTTCATGTCTAATGCTGGAAGTGAACAATACTTAGTACAATAATGCCGTATGTGTTGTGGCTAATACGCTTCAGACGAAATGCCATAACGATGCAAATCTGCGTTTCTTCTAGCACTTAGTTAGAGGGGATGTCTCGTTGGTGTTCCCTTTCCCATCCATGGATTCATTCATGTCTCTCACTCTTTAGGTCAGTTGAAGCCAACTCCTCCCATCTGTTCATCCGCTTAGAGACTGTGCGGGTTCATCTCAAAGTTCCAAGGATTTAAGGGAATGTGGGAACAGATCATTCTTATATTACAGACTTCTTGAAACTAGCGCCCTGTTTGCAAATGTCTGTCATTTTAATGGCATATAGAATGATCGCCCGATTGAAACCGCTGGCCATCCCGCTGACATCACCCTCAGGCACGTTCAGTGAACTCACTCAGAATTACCCAACATGCTCCAGTTTCCAGGGGAGTGACAGGATTACCAGACATCTTCAAAGAACGCCTTTTGATTCCTTAAACGGCTCTCAGTGACTACTTTATTTACTCTTGGATATAATGGGTCGAACCCGGGGTCCAGTTCATCTCCGCTGAATAGTAGTTAATAATGGAATATTGAATTAAGTCGTACAGAATGTTTGCCGGTGACTATGGAGGCATTACACGTCTGAAAATAAAGAAGCTGCAAGGGAGGGCGGGAGAGGAAAGGTCATGAATCATTCAATACGGTCACATGTACCGAGTCTTCAACAGAATAAGGAGTGCGTAGTTTACATGCACTGTCGGTTCTGGTTGCGTTGGACCGTTCCTCTCTTGGAAATGTTTATTACCAACAATATTTACTCGAGCAACTGGATCGTCTGTTTTGTTACAGACGCCGGTATGAGCTACTATTAGATGTGAGGATGAGAGGAGGATGAAGAGCGGTGCAATCAATTAGAGAAGCGATTGATGAGCCGAGATGCAAGATCAGTGATGAGTCTATCTGTAATGCCTTGCCCATTGGCTACCTGCATGTGCAGGGAATGGTGTTTCATGTCTTCTTTGGGCTGCGAAAGGAGGCGGACTGCTTTCTGCTCCTCTCTTTGAACGGCAGGATTTAGCACAGTACCTCCCCACCACCATTAAAGGTGTGATAAACTCATAGCCTTGAAGGGAGTGGAAGTTTTCTTATGGCGGCGTCCAAACGTTCCCTGTATTTATACGTATAAATCAGCTAAATATTCATTTTGAATCGAGGCAGAAGTGAATAAAATAACGGTCCAGTGGTGCGAGAAGAGCATTGCATCGCATTGCCTTTATGAAATGTCTTTTTCGCCTTGTGTCCTTGCAGCACTTTAGTCATTGTGCCACTGGATGGCGACTCAGAACAGCAATTATAAAAGTTTATGGATGACAGATAAAAGTTGTGAGCACTTGATATATAGAGACTTGAGACTTGAGTAGAGTTCATAAACAGAATTGTCAAAACTCTGACTTCAGTCTGGGCTTCTTCCAAACAGAATAGCTCCCCACCAAAAGCATCCAGAGGCTGTGGGATGGCTGGTCCTACATGAAGCAAGCATTTTGAAAGCATTACAAGTACTTGATGGTCTATAATATCGGGGAATTAACAGGACATAGGATACATTTTAAAAGGATTGTTTTTTGTTGCGAATGTTAGTCTTGTAGCAGTAATGCAAACACGTCTAATGATCACATGTTTGTTTGTGTGTATGTCGTGTGCAGGACATAGACCACCTGCAGCAGGTCTGGGAGATCGCGCAGAACTGGAATGCCAACATCTGGATGGTCCGTCAGTTTGCTGGGCTGCGGACGGAGAGCATTCAGAGCACAGGACATATACAAAATATTAAAAATGAAAACACTCCACAAACTCCAGAGACCGCTGAAGGTTAGTTCTGCGGCACAGAGTTTATCGAATAGCTGCAGGTTTTGCGGTGGTGCTACAGTATGACAGTCACGGTCGAGCTGTGATATATTACCTGTGTGAGTTTAGATTGTACATAAATGTCAAAACAACACATTGAATCAGTGCTGAACAATATAAAAGCTGGAGCTTATCCATTGTCTCAGCAGAACGAGCACAGAATGATACATTGTGTTTACCATGGATACAGACTTAGAAGACTCCGTGCACATCATTAGGTATTCTTAGCTTCAGACCCACAGTCTGCTTCCAATGCATTTTACTGACAGCTAAATCTATGGCCTCCCCCTCATGCAGCACAAAATAATGTGCTAACATCACAAAAGGCACAGCTCCCCTAAAATACACCCCGCCGCTGCTCTCACATCTACATCCCACAGTAGTGAGGACCAGATCCGTGTCTCTCTGCAGGAGCGGAACAAGATGGACCGGTTCAAGCGGATCATCAAGTGGATCATCCCTCTCGTTGCTGATCTGAGGAACCCAGCCACGAAAGACAATAATCTACACATATGTACTGTGTTTATCATATGACATCATTTCAGTGCATCTTGGAACTGTTGTCTTGCATTAGCTACAATGCACAAGCCCTGGCATGGAGCCAGAATTAAAGATAGCAGTCAAACGGTTAAACAGTAGTTAATTCTTCAAAGCCCTCATTCAGGAGACGACCAGATGGGATAAATGATCTGCATGCATAGTTTGTTATATGGGGGAGTGTTTTACTACTTTGACTTGGATGGGTGGACATTAAACATATTGCTCAATGATATATGAGCTCGTTGAGTCTGCTCTCCATGAACTCCCTGCTGCCTTCTATCCAAGGTCCTCCTCTCAGTCAGAGACCGTTGCTGCATTCTGCCCTCCGTCTGGTTAAGTGGTGCCACATTTGAATACGTGCACGGTGACCGCGAAGAAAAGCTCTCTTTTTCAGAAGCAGCATCCCGTCATGCACTTTGTGCCCCGGACCATGAAAGAAAGAAGAGGACAAAAAAGAGCAAGAAGCAAAACACATCCTGTGTTCAGCACGTTAGTGGGTGAATGAAAAAGAATCACGGTGAGGTTGGAAAAAAAGGATGCCTTCAATTTTCAGTTGCAATAATTGACAGCCAACACAAAAAAATGTTGTCATGTAACTGCACCAAGTTAAAGGACCTTCTGCTGTTTCAAAATGTGTTTACGCTTGTTTTGGGCTTGTTTTAAGGCTTATTTTGGACTTATTGGTGGTTGTAGTTGCACGCTCAATGTCTTCTTCACTCCCACTGAAGAACTTCCACTTCCACTGTGTGTGGCGGTCCTGTGCGCCGCAGCTGCCACTGTGTGCAACAACGTAAAAAAACATCATGTGGGTAATTTTGATGCGTCAAAACATCAAATATATGAGACTGATGGGTGGCAGATCCATCAGTAATATGAAGTATAATCGAGGTACCTACGTTGAATGACAGCGCTGTCGCTGTGATGGAAGAGGAAGACAACAAGAGGGTGATCGTTGGCACAGATTCTGCTCCGTATCCTCCATCTCTCTCTATCACCCTCCATCCTTCTCCTCTCAGTGCCGGTTGTCGGTCATGTCAGTCGGTGTGCTAATGACGCTCCCGTAGAGAGCTCAGAGCGGAGTGATGCGTCTGGCGTGCCCAGATATCTCTCTATTCACATGTCAGCAGTTCACAAATGGCCTACTTTTATATACGTTTGTAGGCAGGAGAGGCACACGCTAGACATCACTTTAGTTCTTCACTGATGACTGTGACATTGATGTCCGCCAGACGGTCGGTTGCCTTGTGTTCGCCTTCTGACCTACTGGGTCACTTGAAAATGAGACAGCCCATAATAAAGACAGACAACTAAGAAATGACCCCTCTTTTAGTGAGAAGATCATATCTCTCTTTAACTTTTGATATCCCTGATAAAACCATCTTTTTACTTTTTAAGACATGGTTGTTAACACTGTATTGCCATGTCAGTCCTTATATAAATACTTCTGAGGAAATATAGCAAAAAAAAACATGAAGAGAAGCCCAAGTGTACAAAATATTGCTATATCAAACGATATGAGGTCATTCCACTCAAAGTTTCTTTAGCTCAGTTATACAGTATGTGAGCTATTCATGGTTTGCTGTCATTGATGAAATGATCATGAAAATGTTTTTTAAGCATGTGTTAAAGTAAAACAATGTAAATATTACCCCTCTAACATTACTCTTTATGTTTGATAAGACATTGCAGGATATGGGAGGAAACTGTCGGCTGAGGTGAGGAAGCAAATCTTTTGACCCCGGTTGAAACTCACTCAAACTTCTGGTCATAGACTTGTGTCTTCATTATGGAATACTGCCGCCCAGTGATGTCTCAATACAGCTTTGTTTGTGTACAGATGCATGTGATGCCTGTTTATAGCGCGGCTGTGTAGCGGAGAGCAAATGTGTGCCGATCCGTCTGTCAACGGCCCCGTTGGAGACGCCGAGGGGAAAAAGAGTCAACAGACCCGAGTGAGTATATATAAAAAGGAAGAGTCGGACCTCAGACACGGTCTAATTAGCAGCCCAAACCAGTGCCACTGAGGGGGAAAGCCCCAGTCAGCCACTGGCCCAAAGCA